>NC_055977.1:28406544-28421544 GCF_018492685.1 Alosa sapidissima
TGTTTTTTTTTCATCTTGTTTTATTGTGTCCCCGTGCGAGTCTCTTTTCTCCAGGCTATGGTTATGGCAGAGATTTGTAGGAAATGCTTTACGGTGTTACCTGTCAAGTCCGCGCAGCGTGCCGATGACTTGTTCCTGCTTGTGTTGCTAAATTGATCTGCTTCTGGCACTGACTGACTTTACTTTTTGCACACGAGTTATGACATCATTTGTTCCATTTCTCTGGTGCCCCATTACGTGTTTGTGCCCCCCCCCCCCCCACCCAGCGAACCCCCCCGCCGCCTCAAATCCCAACACACATGTTCATTAGTTTGTTTGCTGGCCTGCCCCACAGCAGATGTTAAAACAGCGCAGAGGTAACATTGAAGCAACCTTGCGGCAGTGCCTCCTTCTGTAAGCTGGCATCGGAGCAGCGCAGAACACCAATACCATTCTAGGATCGGCTCCTGTTACGTTAGATTTTGTCAAAATGATTGTTGCATGTTAATGAACAGAAAGAGTGGCAGCCCTAGCTGCATTTTTAATTGCTGTTTGGGCTAATTAGATTTGGTCTCAGTCCAAACAGTGCGTGTATGTGCTAATTCATATGACAGCAACACTATCCTCCCTCCCGGCTAGCAGCTGGTTCATGATGCACATCGCCTTTATTCCAGGTGAGGTTCGACCTTGACAGAGAGTACTGTGTGTGTGTGTGTGTGTGTGTGTGTGTCAGTGGGGGGGAAGGGGGGTCGTACTCAGGGCCACCCCCCCCCCCCCATCTACCCTGGGGCTACTAGTGCTCTGGTTATTGCATTCATGAGGAGAAGTTCATTTGGAATCTGCCAGTGTCCATACTGTCTGCTTGTAGGGCCATCAAGTTGAATTAGGCGCCCTCTCTTTGTCTGCCTGAAGGGAACAGAATACTAACTCCTCTGTCCCCCCATCATCAGCACCACTACAGTGATGAGTACCCAGGAGTTACCCGGGCAACAGAGACATGGAGGACGTGCCCATCGCCCTTAAAGATGCCATCAGGCCTAATGAGACTCTCTTCTCTGAGGTGTTTATTTATTGGTTTTGTTTGTTTGTTTGTCTGTGCTCATGGCTAGGCTCCAGAGGTTCCTGTTATCACCCATAACAACTGTCACAAGCATAATGCAGATGTGTATGTGTGTGTGTGTGTGTGTGTGTGTGTGTGTGTGTGTGTGTGTGTGTACAGGACACGTGGGCCACAGCATACACCAGGAGAGCACTGCCGAGTTTCTGGCTTCTGGTTTCTGGTCTTCTGTGCAGGGATTGGTGCTGGGATCCCTAAAGCATGTGTTTTTGTGATTGTGCTAATGTGTGTGTTACTGTGTGTGAGTGTGTGAGTGTGTGTTTGGATGCCTGTGTGTGTTGGTATGCATGTGTATGAGTATCCGTGAATGTGTGTGTGTGTGTGTGTGTGTGTGTGTGTGTGTGTGTGTGTGCTGCTTGTGTATGGATCGCCATGCGTGAGCTGTGGGGTGTGTGGTGAGCTGTTTCCTGTGCCTGTTGGCAGAGTGGTGCAGCAGATTGTTGTTATCGTGCCTGCTGTCCGCAGCCAGCATTCATGGCATGTAGTATTTTTATCACCAGTCGGCCCTTTCTCCTCCCCTCTCTCTCCTCTCCTCCCCTCTCTCTCCTCTCCTCCTCTCTCTCTCCTCTCCTCTCCTCCCCTCTCTCTCCTCTCCTCCCCTCTCTCTCCTCTCCTCCTCTCTCTCCTCTCCTCTCCTTCCCTCTCTCTCCTCTCCTCTACCCTCCTCTTCTCTCCTCTCCTCCCCTCTCTTCTCCTCTCCTCTCCTCATCTCTCCTCCTCTCCTCTCTTCTCTCCTCTCCTCCTCCCCTGTCCTCTCCTCTCCTCCCCCTTCTCTCCTCTCCTCACTTCACATTCCCCTCTCCATTTCCTCTCTCCTCTTACAGTATAATATCTTTTTTTTCTCTTCTCTCCTCTCTTCATCTCCTCCCTTCTCTTCCTCTCTCTTCCCCTCCTCCCTTCTTCCACTCCTCTCCTCTCTCTCCTCCTGTCTCTTCTGTTCTCTCCTCTCCTCAGCTCCTAGATTCCCCTTCCTCTCATCATTCTCTCTCCTCCCCCTCCTCTGTTCTTCCTATCCTCTCCTCTACTCCTCTTCTCTCCTCCACTCCTCTCCTCCACTCCTCTCCTATCCTCTCCTCTCCTCCACTCCCCTCCTCTCCTCTCCTCCACTCCTCTCCTCTTCCTCTCCTCTCATCATTTTTGTTTTCCTCTCTTCTTCCACTCCTCCTCTCCTCATTCACTGCTCTTTATGCGCTCGGAGTCCTGTGGGGGTCCCATGTCAGGTCACATGACCATCACAGACCAGCATCCTCACATCTGGAGCCGTGCCGTTGCCAGGGTGATAGCAGGCTGAGCCAGTTGTGGATGCTGATATGTAGACAGAAGACTAAGCTGTTTTTGTTGGATTTCTGGACTCTCTGGATGTCTGTCTGTCTTCTCCTCACTGTATGTCTGTCTCTCCCTCTCTCCCCCTCCCTCTCTCCCCCTCCCTCTCTCCCTCTCCCCCTCCCTCTCTCCCCCTCCCTCTCTCCCTCTCCCTCTCTCCCTCTCCCCCTCCCTCTCTCCCCCTCCCTCTCTCCCTCTCCCCCTCCCTCTCTTTCTCTTTCTCTCTTCCAACTCTTAATGAATTAAAGTCTATTAGCTTTACTGCTATGACCAATGGTGTTGGTCTCTCTCTCTCTCTCTCTGCTCACATGCCCTCTCCGTCCTGTCTTTCTCTTTTCCTGCCCAGAATCCCCTCCCTCTGTCTTTCTCTTTTTATAACATAACCCCCCCACCACCACCACACACACACACACACACACACACACACACACACACACACACACTGTCTCCTCTAATGGAGCTGACTAAGAGGACTCTCTCTCTCCTCCCCTGAGACTCAATGGGGCCCATGAGGTTTGGCCAGGAGATCCAGGAGTGCTCTGTGACAGACTGCAAGGTTGCAGAATGCCCCCTTGGACTATACTGTATATATATGTGTGTGTGTGTGTGTGTGTGTGTGTGTGTGTGTGTGTGTGTGTGTGTGTGTGTGTGTGTGTGTGAGAGAGAGATAGAGCGAGAGAGAAAGAGAGAGTGTGTGTATGTGTGAAAGAGAGAGAGAGAGAGAGAGAGAGAGAAAGAGAGTGAGAGAGATGTGAGATGCTGGCACAATGACCCTCATCTATCAATCAAAGAACATAGAAACCAGTGCAGGTCTGAGTGCTGTAATCATCTTACAACAAGGTTCACGTGTAATTCATGAAATATCGTATGACACCAATCCCAGCGTAAGAATGAACGGGTGCTGACAAATGTGGCTAAAAAACAATATTTCTTTAAATATCAGGCTCTCAGTCTGGACGCCTGACCCCTAGAATTTATGACATGAAGGTGCATATTACGTCTAAGGGAACATTTTCTGAACTCGAGATTGCAAGTCCACTTGAACCAATTAGTTCTGGCAGCCAGAAAAGTAGGTCTGGAAAATTGGGCTTTAAATCTAACAGCTTATTTCGCTGACGGAACACATCACGTGCATTAATGTATTAGAAAACCATACAACACAGTGTCTATGGAACACTCAGGCTGGTTGAAGGACAGCATATTCTTTGTACTAGTGAGAGTGAGAGAGTGTGTGGGTATCTTACACAATGTTAAATGTTATACCCTCCGCTCCATGAGGTCTCCTAAAGGAGAACATAGCATTCTGTGTTGCCATAGTGACCAGAGCCCAAACAGGCACTAATGGCACACCGGCGCTGACTGGGCCTGCAGGTGTTGCTCTCGCAATCTGCTGAAATCACATTTTCACTGCTGATTGGAATCTGAGCTGTTACTTTCTCTCTCTCTCTCTCTCTCTCTCTCTCTCTCTCTCTCTCTCTCTCTCTCTCTCTCTTTCACTCTCTCCCTTTCTCTCTCCCTCTGTCCTGTTTCTCTGTTTTTCTTGATTTTTCTCCCTCTTTTTTGTAATCTACCCTCTCTCTCTCTTTCTCTTTTCTCTCACTCACTCACTCATTCACTCACTTTTCTCTCTCCATTTCCCCCATTCTCTCTTTCTCTCTTCTTGCCTCAGTCCTCTGCCCCCCCCCTCTCTCTCACTCTTTCTCTCGCCTGAGGAAGCATTGTTGCTTTCTCTTTCCTCCCATCTTTATGTGTCAGCTGTTCCCAGCCTGCTTTTCTGGCTCCGCAGAAGTCTCTAGTGGTCTGGAAATCACAGCATGTTGCATTCCACAGATTAGAACTCACTGGGGGTGGAAGAGAGATGGGGAGAGAAGGAGGGAAAGAGAGAAGAGGAGGAGGATAGACAGACAAGAGGAGAGAAAGAGGAGAGGAGGGCAGACAAGGATAGGAGGAGAGATGGAGCGAAGCGTGTGAGGAGAAAGAAGAGAGGGATGGAGGGAGGGTAAGGAGTGGAGAAAAACTCAAATGAGAGAAGGAAAGAACGACAGAAGAGAATCATACAGAGAGAAACACCCAGAGTGCTGTAGAAACAGAGCTGCATTTTTCTCCCTGAGTGCAGTCATTATACAGACCTGAGATGTGAATTCTACACAAAAGCAGGAAATATCTGCCCAGAGTTCACAGAACAAACAAATGAAGGAAAAATGAAATGTATATTAGGAGAAATTAAAGAAACTGCACTAGCAGCAGCTGGAGGAGTGGAGAGAAGGAGAGAATAATATGGAGTGGAGTGGTGGAGCAACAGAGAGGAGGATGGAAAGAAGTGACACTAGAAAAAGGAAGTTAAGCGCAGCCTTCTTCTAGTGTTGTGGAGCCAATGACTATTACAACATGATATTCAGTACATTCAGAAGCATTCTGTGCTAATTCAGCATCCTTTAATTCAGCATCCTTTAATTCAGCATCCTCCAGCATTCAGCTGTGGCTCAACATTCAGACTCAGCAAACCCTCCACTGAGAGCTTGTTTGTTGCGAACAGGTCTACTGCAGTGATTCTCTAACATTAAACTATGGCAGCTGGGGACCTTTCTAAAACATACACTGTAGGACATGCCCCTGAGTTCAAGACAACACAAAGGCATATCTATCATGTGAATATGCTAACTGTATTGATGTTTACAAGTGCTGTAGAAGTAAACAGGATAGCATGGCAACAGGATAGCATAGCATAGTGTGTGTGTGTGTGTGTGTGTGTGAGAGAGAGAGAGAGAGAGAGAGAGAAAGAAAGAGAGAACATTTTTTAGTGTGTATATCTGTGTGTATTAGTGAGAGAGGATGTGTTTGCATGTGTGTGTGTGTGAGAGAGAGAGAGAGAGGCATGTGAATATCAGCCATGGGCTGTGGCCTTGCAAATGAAATCAGCAGGTATACATCATCAGGGCCGTTTCAAGGAATTTGGGGGCCACAAGCAAAATGGACATGGAGCCCCCCCCCCCCCCCCGCACGCAAAGCCTACAGGAACCACCGCATAGCCATACAGTTTAAGTTCACCCACAGTTAATATAAATACAACATTTTGACAGTGCAATACTGCAGTTGCATATATATATACTGTGCATTAGTTTTGAACATTTGAACATTTGCAAAAACACCACCGTACCATAAAATCCAATATAAATGTAAAAAAGTGCACAATAACTAAATCCAACATACTTAAATACACACACACACACACTCACATTAACATTTTTCAGTTCTCACAAAGTGAGAAAATAAAACACTGCCATCTTATGCAGAAAAAGGATGCATTGTTCAAACTTTCAGGCCATCTTCATCAGTGGAGGTATCCTTAGGAAGAGCCTGAGGGCTGAGAAATTTAAGCAAAGCACCTTGAGGGAGAAAGAAAAGATATGTTAGCATTTCCATATTTTGATATTTAAAAGGGATGCAGCTGCTTTCACAACTACCAATGCTTACTGTAAAAACATTCCAATCTAATGTTATACATTGACCTAGGCCTACTTGTAGCTTAACATAGCATTTAAGCATTCTGCTGTTTGAGAATTAGACAGACGCACCTGATGCTTTAAAGGAATTATCCGGAGTAAAATGCACTTTAGATCGATTTACGGATGATTGGGAGTACATACGTTGAGTTGACATCCAAATCATGTCATTCGGATGTGTTTTGAGAAAGTTCGATGTTACCGTTTTTAGTCAAAGCTCGTTAGCGTGGAAGTGAGAAGGGCATATTATTTCGCCGCTACAAAACGCTATTTTTATACCTCTTCTACAGTTCCAAAAAACATTGCACTTACGTGGTAGTGAGTAGAGGGTCCCTAAAGCCAAACCGAAGTATCCCGAGGTCTTTATGTGGTCGGATAGAGAGTCCAGAATGAATTTCATCAAGCCAGTACCTTTCCGGAAATGTTGCCATCTTTGCTGCTGTAGGAGTCGATTGCCAAGTGTGCTCTGGAAATTCATTCTGGACTCTCTATCCGACCAGAAACGGTAGAAACGGTAACATCGAACTTTCTCAAAACACATCCGAATGATATGATTTGGATGTCAACTCAACGTATGTACTCCCAATCATCCGTAAATCGATCTAAAGTGCATTTTACTCCGGATAATTCCTTTAAAGACAGTAAACAGCTGGCGTGCATGAATACTACTAGACATGAATGTTCCAGTCTGCTTTGATGCACGGAATGTATCGTGTAGATTATCACAGTCGAATAGTTAGAATAGCAGAGAAGCTATGCCACTTTCATCAAAACCTATTACAAAGCTATAGCAATGTTATGTCATTAAATACGATAAACAGTGATTCTGGAACAGATCTGCGTCTTCCTTATCCTCTTAATAAACATATTACAGTATGTAACCATATTCCGTCCGTTCGGAAAAAAAAGTGGCGCTAACTGTTCTAGTTTGTTGCAAGCAGCATGGGCCGTCAGGCAGGTAGTTAACATAAACATTTTTTGCTAGGCTAGCCTTCCTGCTGCGACATTACACCATTTGTACAAGACAAGTAGAGCTATTTTATCCAGTGTAATTTATCACTTACCACTATCTTGTTTTTCTTGTCATCCTATTCCTTTCTCTTCTGGCTTCCGGACACATAACTCCGCTTCATCATGACTGTTTTATATTTTCGCGGCAGCAGCCCCCAGACCACAAACCACAAACCTGGCTGGCTGGCTGCTGTCAGCGACTACTGAGAGGGGCCCCCTTGAGGGGGATCCCGGTATTGCCGGTAACAGTGTCGTTGCACTTTACTGCATTGACTATCAAAGGGGCGCTCACAGTTTGTCGTTGCATTTTATTTTTAACCAGTCGTTGTCTTGGGGCCCCTGGCCAGCTCGGGGCCCCAAGCAATTGCTTGGTTTGCTTGCCTTCTAGCGACGGGCCTGTACATCATGCTTATGGTTGACTGAGCCGTGTGTTTGCTATGCTCTAAGTCTAAGGTGATATTATATATGTATGCTAACACATGCTAATACATCATGTGTGTGTGTGAGTGTGTTCCCTGACTTCCCAGACTTGAAAAGGCCGAGAGGTGCTTTGGCCTTTGTGAAACGTAGCATGAAATAGCTGTTAATTGCTGCATGTAAACATCTCCCACGTCTCTCCACATGTGAAATCACTAGGACGGCGCCATGCTTACAGTAAAATGGCACGCTTGGTTAGCAGCTCATTATTCAATTGAGTCGGTGTCCAATAGGCTGTGAAGTGCAGTCGCCTGGTAAAGCTCTGAAGAGAGAGCGTGTTTGCTAATTCATTAAAGTCTGCTGACAGCAGCAGCAAATTAATAGGCAAACAAATTTATCGGGGGACACATGCACATCCAAACATTTCCACAGTCCTAACAGCTCAGAAAAGACCCAGTCCATGTCTGTGAAATTGGGTGGTGTAGGCCAAATATGCATTGAGGAAAGTGAGGCGAAAGGAGTATTTCTGTTCAGACTCTAGATAATGTTTGTGTGAACAGCAACAGAACCTGTTATGAGACTGTGTGCCTCCCACGGTACACCTCGCCCCCTCCCCCCAATAATTCAAAATCAATTGTACCATATTGCTGTGAAGTAGGAGCAGTGCAATGTCGGGGGGAAGCCTATAAATGGCCCATTCCAGATGAAGTTAAGAGATC
Source organism: Alosa sapidissima (assembly GCF_018492685.1). Lineage (NCBI taxonomy): Eukaryota > Metazoa > Chordata > Actinopteri > Clupeiformes > Clupeidae > Alosa > Alosa sapidissima. Next base: position 28,414,614 of record NC_055977.1, read on the forward strand.
TGCAGAATGTGCCAAGCATGCAGGATTCTTCACAGGCACCAATGCTGCACTGAGACAAGTCTAATAGCATCTTAATTAGGTAGGGAGGGATAGACGTGTGTTTAAACAACATCCGATGTGTGTGTGTGTTTGTGTGTGTGTGTGCGCTCAAGTTAAAGATCAGAGTATTGCAGTGCTGATCGAGACAAACAAGAACCGAGAGTGCCTCTGAGACTACTGTACACCTCTGTGTGTGTGTGTGTGTGTGTGTGTGTGTGTGTGTGTTAAAGATCAGAAGTGATATAGTGCTGATCAAGACAAACGAGAGTTCCCCAGGGACTACACCTCTGTGTGTGTGTGTGTGTGTGTGTGTGTATGTGTGTGTGTGTGTCTGTGTGTGTGTGTAAAAGATCACGCTGATCATGTGGTGCTGATTGAGACAGAACAAGGGTAAATTCCACAGGAAGAGGTCACAACATATACTGTACTGTACACCCACAGCAAATCTGTTTAAAGGGAATCCATTAGACGCCTCGGGCTAAATTACATGGCCACTTCACATGGTAATGGATCACAATGGTTTCGGTGCCATTAAGTGCCATTAAGTGTCATTATATGTGTGTGTGTGTGTGTGTGTGTGTGTGTGAGAGAGAGAGTGTGTGTGTGTGTGTGTGTGTGTGTGTGTGTGTGTGTGTGTGTGTGTGTGTGCGCGCGTATGATGAGGATGATGGTTTACCACAATGAGTTTCTCCTTTCCTGTTGTTCCGTCTTGACCAAAAAGTTGTGGGCTTGTTGGCAGAGAAGCCATCATGAGTGTGGGGGAGGGTGACTCTGGGATGCCAGACACCACTGTTGAGCCTTCTGGAGGTGTTATGGGCCTAATTCAATGAAACACTGATGCAGGAATGAAAATCAGTGATAAAATCAGTTTAATTACTTAATCTACTTGAATTGTTTTCAGTTGGAATGTCCTGACTACGCGGCGTGAAGCAGTGCTGTGCAGCGTGATGCAATGCAACGTTTTGAGCAAGCGTTTGTCAGACTCTATTTCCTGTGTGTGGCTCCCGTTGCTCCGCTATTTTGAATGAGAAGTATGATGCAATAGAAGGGCACATTTAAAGGGTTCAGTGTGGACAGAGAGCACTCAATGCAACGCGACATCCGCTCGCTCTGATGCTGTTAGGACTCCCTGTTAGTGTCATATTGATTTCCAGTTTAACATGTCCAACTTTGTTCTATTTTCACTTTAAAACCAAGTGTGAAAGAGACCTACGTGGCCATTTGAATAGAAGTACAGTTTAATGAAACATGAAGGGCTCTGATTTAAACTATGGGTGAAGTGTGAGGTGTGTCAATGTCCAAAGTGTCTGCAGTATGAACTAATATGCTATTTGGGAGTGCTGAGCTAACACACTGATGTTTGTGCTTAGGATCTCACCTGTAGTATTCAATTAGCAAACAAATTATGCCTCATTATTGAACTGGCTTTAGTTCCCTCACGTTAACCACTTCCTGTGTGTGTGTGTGTGTGTGTGTGTGTGTGTGTGTGTGACTGGCTGATAGAGAGGGAGGGAGCATAGATATTAGAAAGCTAGATGCCGCATTGGGCTTCAGAATGTACGAAAGAAACAGGTGTCTCTGATTGCCAGCAAGTGTTTCCCCCAGCAACATGGCAGCTGCGTTGAGGTATGCCACCTAATAGAACTCAATGGACAATGCGGTATTTAGTTTTCAAATATCTATGGAGGGACTTGTATTTGTCTCCTGCAGGTCCTTGTCAGGATGTCAGAAGTCATGTCAACCGCTTCCTGGTCCAAACATGACAGGGTGTCCTTCTCCCCTGATTTGAATTTTGTTATTTTATTATTTTATTATATTATAATATTATACCTTATTCAATACAACCCGTTGACCTGATTGCTTACACTTTTATTTTCCTAATCCACCACCAACACTGATTTTACTAGCCTATGTGAAGTTTGTGCGTGTGTGCATGCGTGCATGCGTGCGTGCATGCGTGCGTCTGTGTGTGTTCAAGTCTTAACTTCAGCCTGGTCCATGTGCACCCGGGTCCACTGAAGCACGTTTGTTGTTCCAGAGGAGAGAATATGACCTTCAAATGAATCCCATCAGTTGGTGTAGAGGCTTTGTGTTGGTGGCGGTGCTGGGATGATTCAGTGGTACACATCCTTCACAGATCACAGCAGCCCTCAAGCTCTGGATTTAAACACACTCTCCTCCAGTTAGACACCAGAAGACCCTGAGTTAAGCAAGAAGGAAGTGCCCTTGAGGAAGATGTTTTAGTTCATTTATAGGGTGCAGTAATTGCTTTTTTTCCAGATAAACTAATTGAGTTGCTCGGGGGATAAAAACTTTAGCTAAATGGTATGCATTTGCACAAATGAGTCACTCAGAATTCAGTATGTAAAGACAGAATAGCTGAATAGCTATTTTTTATCTTGCTTAAAGTGTCTTGTTGGCTTGTTTTTTGGCAGAAGTCCAGAGCTTAACATGCTCCCAGTGCTGTCGGGGGTTAGACGACAGTGGCACTTTATGTGTCTGTGTTTGTGTGTGTGTTTGTGTGTTTTTGTGTGTTTGTTTTTATATATATGTGTGTGTGTGTGTGTGTGTGCTGAGTGGATGTTACCCACAGCTGGGCTTGTGGGGTGTGTGCTGAGGTATGTCATCATGTCATCTCCCATCAACAGCAGGTTGTGCCGTTTGTATGTGCGTGCACGTGTGTGTGTGTGCGTGCTCCACCATGTCAGCCTCTCTCAGCAGCTGGTGTGCATGCGGCATGAGTGGAGGGTCATTACCCCGAGGTTAATGAGAGTGTCCCCCTCGCGCCGCTCTGAAGAGGAGGCCGCTGGGAAACGGGAACAGCCTGTACCGCTCACTGCTCAACCCCCTCAGACAGGGCCTGGACACATCCAGACAGAGCTCTGTGTGTGTGTGTGTGTGTGTGTGTGTGTGTGTGAGAGAGAGAGAGAGAGAGAGAGAGAGAGAGAGAGAGAGAGAGTCCAGTGCCTCAATTCACAGTGTGTGTGTGTGTGTGTGTGTGTGTGTGTGGGTGGGTGGGTGTGTGCCACTCATGGCTCAGCCCTTCAGACAGGCCCTTGACAGTGCCTCAAGATACAACTGTGTGTGTGTGTGTGTGTGTGTGTGTGTGTGTGTGTGTGTGTATGCCACAGGACCTCCAGTCAGAGTTTTGAAGCAGACTCTAGGCCGCATCTGTGAGTCCCTGCAGCAGCACTTAGTCTGAGGGAAAATGTCTGTAATGGGTTTCACCACTAAAGATTGAACAGGGCTGCAATGTTATGTTATGATATACATTTTGGTAATATATTTATGTAATTAACATATGGATATTCAGTATATATTCACAGTATACTCAGGGGCGGACTGGCAATCTGGACGTCCTGGATAAGTCCAGACGGCCATTAGCCTGGCTCAGTGCATCAACAGCCAAGTAGCCTAGTCAGTGTATAGCATATTTATATAATAAATATGCTTCACTTAGGCCTATCAGTAGGCTTTGTCTACACTATCATTGTCATTAAAAAAAATTAGCAGCAACATTTGCAACACCACATTTTCAAGAGCCTATGCAGGATAGGCACAAGAAACAAGACAGTGTCACCAAGGCTGCCAACTCTCGCAGTTGGCAAATACTGAATCTCACTACCTCACGTCACACAAGCCTTTTCTCTGTCAGCTTTGCTTCCTTCCATGTAGCCTATTTGTTTATTTTAAATGAAGCTGTTAATGAGATCTCTGCATTAATGCAGGTAAGCTGGCCCGTCGCCGGCTATGAGGTCACAGAGGTTCGAAGTTTTTTTTTTGTAAGAGCTAAAAATAAGATTTAAATATTTATAAATATTAACCTGAATAAAAACTATCAGCAGTTGAGAAGATCTCCATGGCAAGAGCATTCTTAAGTCAGTGAAAATGTGTTACTGGTAGGACTATTAGTATTTTACATGCCCTTGCTGTAACAGTAGCCTATATGATTAATGTGGAACATGGGATAGGCTATGACTATAAGCAAAGAAAGGGAAATACACCTCCGTTCACCCCCCAATAAGAGTCTATTCTACTGTGTTTTATCATATTTGGTATCACATGAAGCCCTGGAATTGGCACCGTTTAGCATAAAGGTTGACCATATACATGAGATTGGGTTAGTAAAACTCATTGTGTTACTGCCACTGTACTCTACCAGTGACTGAAACGACATGTTCTCATCTGCACTGACTCAGTGTCGTTGATGAATGAGTAATGTGTTACAGTAATGTGATACAGTAATGTGAGTTACAGTAATGTGTGTTACAGTCATGTGTGTTACAGTCATGTGTGTTAGAGTAATGTGTTACAGTAATGTGAGTTACAGTAATGAGTTACAGTAATGTGAGTTACAGTGATGTGAGTTACAGTCATGTGAGTTACAGTCATGTGTGTTACAGTAATGAGTTACAGTAATGAGTTACAGTCATGTGAGTTACAGGAATGAGTTACAGTAATGTGGAGGCCTGTATGCTGGCAAATTCCACGGCAGCCTGTGGCGGCTCCTTGATTCCATATCAGCCTGAAGTGTGGTTAGCGCTAACTGATGCTCCTCTCAACTCATTTAGCTTAATCCGATCACGGCTCGTTGGAGACCTATCCCATGATGCACCTGCTTAGCACCCGCAATGTGTTCTGGGCCGCTGCCCGGCCTGGACGGAGAGGAGCCGAGTTAGAGAGAGATAGAGAAATGAGAGAATGAGAGAAAGAGAGGGACAGAGGAACACAGGTGGGGTTATGATGGATGGAGACCAAGAAGAATGAGGAAGAAAGAGAGGGAGACAGAGAAAGAGTCAATGAAAGAGAGAGACAGAAAGAAAAAAAGAGAGAGAGGGATAGGGATAAACTGTAGGCAGAGAGAGAGAGAGAGAGAGAGGGGTGGAGATTGGAAGAGAGAGAAACTGTGAGCCAGGTTCTCAGCCTGGGCTTTGGACAGGAAGCAAGCCTGATATCCGGCACTCAGCTTTGGGTCCCCTAGGGGTTTATGTGTGTGTGTGTGTGTGTGTTTTTAGGTGTGTTTGTGTGTGTGTGTGTGTGTGTTTGCGTGTGAATGTGTGTGTGTGTGTGTGTGTGTGTGTGTTTACTGTATGTGAGTATGTGTTTATGTGTGTGTGTGTGTGTGTGTTTTAGGTGAGATTTTAGGTGTGTTTGTGTGTGTGTGTTTGCCTGTGTATGTGTGTGTGTGTTTATGTGAGTATGTGTTTATGTGTGTGTGTGTGTGTTTATGTGAGTGTGTGTTTATGTGTGTTTGTGTGTGTGTGTTTGCTTGTTTGTGTGTGTTTGTGTATGTGTGTGAGTGTGTGTGTGTGCGTGTGTGAGAGTGAGAGGTGAGTGTGCCAGAATGTCATTGAACTGAGTGCTAATCGTATTTTGGCTGCTGCTGATCCTGCTGCCGGGTGGAAAGTGGTAGTGCAGTCACATGACTGGCAGGATATGACATCACGGGACACTCCGAGGCTTCTGTTCTTGCCGCAGTGTATGGGGCCCCCTAAGAGAGTGTCCAAATTTCTCAGACTCTCACCGCCCTGATGTCCTGCTAATACGGACAGGCTGCCATTGACCAAGCTGACCCTCTCTCATCCATCATGGAAGAAATCTGTCAGTTTATGTTTAATGCAATATAATTATGGCATAAAGATTCAATGCGTATGAGTTCTGCATTAATGCAGTGATTTTGGCATTGAGGCTTGTGTTTTCATGGGCTTTTAAAATGGAAGTTCTGGACGGGATCGTTTCTGATGACCGTTTCTTTTCTTCTTGGGTATCACACTAATCAAATTAGCTCTCTTCTGTGGGCAGAATGCTACGTGCTGTTCCTACCTCTGCCAAACTCTCCTCTGTGACTCTCTCTCTCTCTCCTCTCCCCCCTCTCTTTCACTCTTTCTCTCTCTCCCCCCTCTCTCTTTCTCTCTCTCTGTTCATTCTTCCTTTCTTTTTTTGATCCCCTCTTTATTTATCCATCCACTTAAGGTTTTCATCTCATACCCAGACGTGCCCATTCACAGTGTGCAGCAGGATTTCACATGCGAATGGTAAACCTTATAGTGAATACTGGATACTGTAAAACGTATGAACCTTTTTGTGTTTGTTGTGTGTGAAATCATTCTCAAAATAAAAATGTTAGGTTTGACATGGATCTGCACAGCCTGCCAGGTTGGAACGGGAGTTCCAATAAAAGACCGTCTGTGGTAGTCTCAATCAAGTGAAAGAATGAAATTGGCACATTTTTTATGGCATGGTTTGCTTCCAATATTATACCATAATACACACCATCACATTGATCCTACAGAACCTACACCTGACTGACAAGCTCAAGATTACCTGCTGCAACAGAGCATCACGCAGTGGCAATGCGTATAGTATATTTATTTTATTACGCTGTAGATTTATGCTGTAGTTGTAGTCTGCTGTAAGTAGTGGTTATTTAAGTAGGTTGGAGCTGGAACACAGTGTGTTGAGGTAGTAACTACCAACTTGCCTTTCGGACTGACTTACTAGCTGGCTGGCTCATACTGTGATGGGTCTATTGACTACAAATGGGCCCTAATAAGATACAGATGTGTCAGCAGTGTGTGTGTGTTTGTTTGTGTGTGTGTGATGTGTATGTGTATATGCATGTGTGTGTGTGCATGTCTGAGAGTGTGTGTGTGTGTGTGTGTGTGCATGTCTGAGAGTGTGTGTGTGTGTGTGTGTGTGTGTGTGTGTACATGCAGTGCCAGCTTATTAGCTCCCCTCCTCCTTACACATACACGGCCCCTTGAGCGCCAGGGGCCATGTGCAGAATGTGTGTACGGCTGCTCTTTTTCATTAGTGAGCGCTAGCGCTGCAAGCCTCCGCACTGAGCAGAGCAAGCACCCTGGTGTTGCTCGCCCATTCCAGCTGGTTGCAT
>NC_055977.1:28441544-28469044 GCF_018492685.1 Alosa sapidissima
TTGATCTGTGCGTGTTGGAACACAGCTGGGATTGGACACACACACGGACAAGCACGGAAATCTCTGGAACAGTCAGAAGTCCATGCGCGTCCCATTTTCACCCACATTTTCACCCTCATTTTCCCTCTCTCTCTCTCCATCCCTTCGTCAAAGATGGTTGATTACGAAGATACTTCATGAGAGGCCATGTCCTGTCCCTGGAAATTTATGCAAATAGGGTAGCAGTACACGCCCCCGCACATTTATGCAGTGATCGGGCTCTCTTTTTAACATTGAGGTCTATGGCAGAATCCAAGAATTTCCCAGAATTTGTCAAAGCCTTATTTTTCTGAGCAATGGATGCACATTTCGGACACGGTATCATGATCTCCAAACCCTCCTCCCTATTTCAGTAGAATGTCGTGATAGTATGACCCTCCAGTCGGGAGAAAATCAACATTAATGAAGGTGTACACCAAGTTTATTTTGTACTCCGGCTTGTCTGGCGTGGAACCGAGGCGTTCAAACGTAAGTCATACGTCAGTGACACGCCCCTGTGCAGGCGGGGACTGAACCAGAGCCTGTCTCTGACTGAACTCCACTTTGCCCTCATAGACATGAACTAGGACCACCCATCTTGCTACGCATTAATTATCTTTGCCTTCGTCTCTCTCCCTCTTTTAAGCATCATTAATCTCGATATCTCTCGTTAACTGAATGTTGGAGGGATTGCTTGTTTAACGAGCGCCACTAGGAGGAGATTTAACTGGGGCTATAATGCGTGTTTAATCACGGGCTGCAGTGAAGGCAACGTCTTGGCTCTTGTGCTTAATAGGCTGTCAAGGAGTTGAAGTGGAGGCGACGAGGGCCTGATAGGTCCTCTGCTGCATGGGGAATTATGAAGCCACAGGGAATAAGGAGCATACAGACACACACTTTCACCCTCTCTCTCTCTCTTTCTTACCCTCTCTTGCAGTCTCCATCCCCTGTTCCTTCTCTCTCTCTTTCGCTTGCTCTGTCTTGATTTTTCTCCAGACTCCAACTACCTCTTTCTCAAATTCAAATTCAAAAGGTGCTTTATTGGCATGACAAAAAAGGTATTTGCATTGCCAAAGCAATCATACAGAATAATGCATAGAACAAGATATTCAGATGAGTATAAACATGTACAGTATATAGATTTAAATTTATATAAAATAATCATAGGACTAGAAATAAAGTGTAAAAAGGAGGACAAAAACACAATGGCCCTCATTTATGAAACATGCATACGACATAAAACAGACCTACGCTCATTTCCACGCAAAGCACGGCATTTATCAATTTGAACGTGAGCGGTGGCTACGCTTGAATCTCACGTCAAGTCTCACCTCGTGTATGCAAGTTTTTCAGGCGGCATAGCACCATGCAGCAGTAAATTGGCGGTGGGTTGGAAAGTTGAAGAGTTGAATTTATGGAATATCTTGGACCTAAGACTTCCCTGCACATTTGTAGCCTGTTTGCCATAATGTAGCCTGTTATGTTGACACATTTGATGACTTAGGATAGCCAGGCTATTCTTTCACACAAACTCGCGTCACAGGCGCACGTCACAGACCATCAGTTAACTTCGAAACTTCGAAAATAGCAATACATCATAGGAGTGATGAAAGTAAAAAAATCTAGACTGGAGTAACTCAACATTTGACACCTCCGATAATGTTTACTGTTCTAAAGATGTCAAATAGCCCCGTCGTAAGATGATTTCTGCACTCAGATCTATGCTAGTTTCTACGCTTGGTTGATAAATGAGGGCCAATGTACTGTAAGCATAAACATACACACATATACATACACACATATACTGACATATATACTCCCTCCCTTTCTCTCTCTCTCTCCCTCTCTTTCTCCCTCCCTTTCTCTCTCACTGCTCTTTCTTAGTGTCTGAACTCTGTGTTGGTTGTTCAGATGGGACCCATAACGTGTGAAGACTATGAAATCAGCCTCTGGATTCAGCTCTTTTTCTCTTGTGTCTCCTCTTTTCTGCCTCTCTCTCTCTCTCCCTCTGTTTCACTCTCTCCCTCGCTCCTCTGTCCAGTGTTCTCTTGACAGGCATCACAGAGTTGTTTTTTGCACCACTGCCTGTCTGCAGCAGTGCTGTCTCTGTGTCTTCTCGGCCATGGAGATTGTGTGTGTGTGTGTGTGTTGTAACATGATCTGGCCCACGTTCTGGGCCTCTGCTCTTTCTTCCTCTGTCTGCAGCAGGTGTCCAGGTGTGCTCAGGTGTGCCCAGGTGTGCCTGATGGCCTCCTGATTGGCAGGGGGATTAGAAACAGCTTTCTGTCTGCCTTGAGTTCTCTGCAAACGTTTGAGAACACTCAGAACAGTCTGAGGAGGTAGTTCTCTGTGAACATGCTGTGGACCTAGACGTCAGCCGGACGAATTGTTACCGTTACAATGGAACAATCGTTCAATTCACACAAATAGTTCAAAGAAAACATATTTGGCACGAACCTTCACTGCTGTTTGTCCAATTTGAATGCATCTCTGCGCTCTCCTTTCTGGCTGTTCTCCCTTCCTCCCGGTGTTTGGCTTTGTATTTCTGTTTTGCATGACGTCCCCTAGATACTGATTGGCTCTACATATTTGTGTCAGCTGTCAATACAGCCTGGCAGCCTGATGTATGTACATTTGTGAATGTAGCGTCATCAGCACCATCGCCAAACCGCAGAAGGTTTGCGTATGGCCCCTCCTATTAATCAAGGCCCCCTTGCGTCAAGCTTATATTGTTGATGAGAAGATGAAGCAGAGCTATTGTTCAGGGCATGAGAAGAGAAAGTTATACGAGAGTGAACTATGGGAACAGTAGTGTGGTAAACGTGTGTTTCACTTCAGGTTTGACATCAACAAATAATAGCAATGTTAAGCTGATCTGCTGACTTACATCTGTTAAGTCTGTGTCTCTAACCTAGGCAATGCAATTAAGTTCATTCACCGTTGGTTTTTAATTACATGAGTAATAAGCTACACAACTATTGGCAAATTTGTACATCTGGAAATAGCCTAGTAGTAACTATGCAATTGGCTCATGTCATGTTTGCTTGTCATTCATGTAGTGCTCACCAGAAATGAACATCGCATGACACCCCTCTTTAATCCAAGAATGATTCTCTTCAATTTATTTGTTTTTTCAACATTTAGGGCCTAGCATTTTTTGCAGCGATGGCAGCTATTTTCAATAAAAATCCTATGAAGAAAAAAGCCCTCAGCGCTGAGAGTTTTTCCGCAGCGCTCTGAGCGCTTTTATAACAGCGCTGGGCTCGTCAATGTCACTTCTCTCTTGCTAGGCAATTGAAATCAAGGAAGGGGTGGGACCTACACTGTCAACAATGTTGGTAGTGGTAGAGGAAAACTCAATCAGCCAAGTTCTATTGTGACTAATATTAAACCACTGCTGCAAACTGAACAAAAATTACAAAGCCTAGAGGGATGACCTATTGTATGTCAGGGTTGTGCAGGAGGACCCAAATGCAAGACTCCACCAGGGACGGACGGGCACGCGTAGGAGCAGCAACTGGAATACATGCATTTCCACTGAATTATTTTTGGAATCTGATCCCTTATCATACCTGTTCATTCTTACTCTTGCTCGACTTATCGTGACTAAATTCAAGATGGCTGCAAACACTAAACTTCGTGAAGATACTGTCTGTATAAATCGTCTTGTAAGTAAACTACCAGTGCTTTTTCAAAGTTCTCAATGTCTCGTTTTAAATGTCAGGGCCCTCGGAAGTCTACCAATGAAGTGTGGAGATACATTGAGCCTTGTAAATGGGTATAAAACAGTGATTTATTTGCATGGCTAGCCCGATGCCGAAGCACCACTATTGAAAAAGCTGTTGGTAGCATCGGCTAACTAGCGCCAGATTTTGGAGTGCAGGGGACAAGCTGAGATGGGCTATGAGACATACGTTCACTCTCGGTATCATGTTTCAATACACTTTAGGTCAATATCTCACCGGAATTCTCCTTTAAAGACGTTAAATTAAAATATAGGCTACTACGGGGTGTAGACCTACACTACGCTCTTGAACGCAGCATGACACTTCACCACCACACCACTAGACTATATGAGCAAACCGTATCGATTTGACAGCACTCGCAAATCTGAAGAAGTCACCCTGCTTTGATGTGAGTGTTTTGTCTATTTGCATAGCCGTTCATTGGGCTAGCCTACATGGTTTGATACGTGCTGAAAAGTCCTGTTTGCTGTTGAACTTGCGCTTCACCTATTCTATGTCGATTGACAAAGCCATAAATTATGGCCCATAATGCAGCCTACAGTACAATGATTGTGTTGTCTGATGATCTAGCTATCTTCTGACATTCAGAGCTCCGGAAAGTTCCCAGCTATTTTGAAACACCTGTTAGCAATCTCTGATGTCGGAATATTCAATGGCTACCCGACAATATCTCAGTGCAAATTCCAAAATTGTTTGTCTATTCATTTTCCACGGTTCAACACATTAGCCTAAATACTAGAACATAGTTTGGCTGGCTTTATTCATTTCTGCCAGTTAGTGCTTTTTCCCCTGTGTATAAGTTACACTACATGCATTATTGTGTTTGACACTGAGGATAGCCTATCTGAGACGGTGGTCTGGTTTAAATGAGTTATGTTGTAAATTTGAGAATGGCACAGACTAAATCGTTTAGTCTATTTCTTTGTATTGTGAAATTGAAATGAGATATGGACTATTACAATCAATAATATATTGAAATTAATTAAAAGTAATCAATTTCTATGAAAAATCTATGTCTGTTGTGTGCGTGTGTCAAGGTAAAGCCTAGGCCTACCGTGCGCATATAATGTACTGCGCAAAAGCGCCACTTGCGCCTAGGCTATTTCATTGTATCGCCTTGTTAGGCTATGCGCGGGGTGTGCCAACTTTTTATGAGATAGAGAGACCCCCTTAAAGACAAAAAGATAATTCGAGCCCTGCTGTGTGGGTCTCTTTGAGAACACAACATATTAGTTGTGCTGTGTGCTCTAGTCTTAATTAGCTGTGACACACAGAGGAAAATATTTCTTTGTGTGTGAGCATGTGTATGTGTGTGTGTGTGTTTATGTGACATTTAATAGGTGAATGATCTCAATAATCTGTCTCTGAGTGCATGGAAATATTCAGCAAATAGCCTCAGTAATGCTGTAGTTATTAGGATACATGTGTGTGTGTGTGTGTGCGTGTGTGTGTTTGTTTACATTACATTCAACAGATGAATGACAAATTATCTGGCTCATACATAACATTACACAGGCAAATAATCAATCATCCTCGCCTGTCTGTGTGTGTGTGTGTGTGTGTGTCACATAAACATCGGCTGCATGTTTATGTGTATTCTTGACAGGATTATGAAAGCCATGCCATCCTCATGAATCCTGTTTGTTTGCGTGTGTGTGACAATTCAGTGAATTAGGAGGCAAAATAAGTCATGGGTTTGCTTAGCCTGGAATATGCCAGTGCATTTGAGTGTGTGTGTGTGTGTGTAGTTGTGTATACATGGTATTTAATGGCTGACCGCTTGGATTTGTCCAGTCTGTGTTGAGGGGAGTGTTGTCTGTCCCCCTGCCTGCAGGCTGTTCTGTAAACCAAGGTCAACCTCTAGACTCACTCCCTCCCTCCCTCCTTTCATCTCTTTCGCTCTCTCTCCTTCCCCCTTCTCTCACTCTCTCCTTTCTCTCTCACTCCCTTCTTCTTAACCTCTCACTCACTTCCTCCTTCCTTTTCTCAATATCTCTCTATTTCTCTCACTCCATCCCTCTTTCCTCTCTCACTCGTCTTCCCCCTCTTTCTTGCCTTTCTCTGCCCCCCCCCTCTCTCTGTTTACTCCAGCAGCAGTATCTTGGTGTAAGAGGCCATTAAACAGCCTGAAGCTCTTTGCTGAGGCGTTTAGCACCTATCTGAATTACAGGTTCAACAGAGGGTCCCTGTGGTGGCTAAACATGCCCAAATAAACCCATAGAAATCCCCAGGACTGAGCGTGAAGGCACACACACAGTAATGAGGAAGAGGATGATGACCAAGATGGTGATGATGTCAATGACGATGATGATGATGAAGAGGGGATGATGGCACTGCCAACTCATTGTCTGCAGCACAGTGTGTGTCGTCCTGTCAGATTGCGCAGATTGCTACAGCGTCAGGTTTCAGGCGCCGGTGGCTGGTTTTGACAGAGATGGAGACAGACGTAGGGAGTTATGACCCTGACTCGTCAGTTCACCCCAATCCTGAGGCCAGCATACGCACACACGCACACGCCTCTATATCTATCTTTCTATCTATCAGTCTTTCTTTATATCTATCTATCAATTCATCTTTCTATCTATTTTTCATTGTATCTATCTATCTATCTCTTTCAATATCTTTTATTTATTCATTTGTTTCTTTTCATCTTCTTCTCTCCCTCTTTCTACACCTCTCGTTTCCTCTCTCTATCTTTCTCATAGCCTCTTTTCCTCCCCTGTCTCTCCCTCTCTCTGTCTATCCTGAGGCAATTTCACTCTCTGGGAGCAATCTGTCTCTCCACTCCTCTGATCTCTCTCCCTCTCTTCTGTCTCTCCCTTCCTCCCTCTCTCTCTTTTGTCTCTCCCTTCCTCCCTCTCTTTCTGCCTGCAGGTAGCTGAATTACAGGCAGTGCCCCAGGGAGTTGCATTGCTTATCTTGCCTAAAATATATAGCATCCAGTCAGTCAGCGAGGGCTGGCCCGACGTTGCAGTGATATGTGTGCCACGCCTGACAGGGGGGGTGATGATGTTTGACAGAGCGCCGGGTTGGAGTGGGTAGCAATAAGGAAGGAGGAGGCCACGGAGCACAGATGACTAAAAAGAAATGTGATGGAATGTGCTTGCAAGCACAGTCATTATCTCTCCTAAGCTGTGTGTGTGTGTGAGAGAGAGAGAGAGAGAGAAAGTGTGTGCATGTGTATGTGAAAGAGAGAGCAAGTGAGAGAATGTGTGCTTGTGTGTGTGTGAGCGCGTGTGAGAGAGGGGGCGTATTGTGTGTGTGTGTGTGGGTGAGGAAGTGTGCTTTTGTGTGAAAGTGTGTGTGTGTATGTACGTGTATGTGAGTGTGTGTTTGAGCATGTGTGTGTGTGTGTGAGAGAGGCTGTAAGGGAGGAGACTTGAAGGTGGTTGCACACAGGGAGAAGATGAGAGTGGCATTGCTCAGTGTGAGCAGAAACGTGTCACTTCAGGTCTCAAATCTCACCCAAGTGTGTGTGTATGTGTGTGTGTGTGTGTGTGGCACAGAGGCCTGTGGAGGTGGCATGACCCTGAGTGACTGGCACCATTACCACCTCCTCCTCCTCTGCAGTAGCTCTGTACTGAAAGAGGCTCTACTTACAGTACCTGTGACATCTCCACAGGACGGGCCAAGCCAAGGCCGACAGCCAGGAGAAGGATGGAGCGCCGGGCTGGAGCTGTGGAAGTGTGGAGCTTCAGAAATAGATATGCTAACGCTAATAAGCCGCATGCTAACCTGAGGGAGGTTGGGGTTTGGGCAGATCCAAGAGAGGTCTGTGTGTGCGTCGGGGGGTGGGGGTGGGGTGGGGGGTGCTTTCTTTTCATTATATGTTCTTTTCTTCTCTTTCCTTGCCCCCCTTACCCCTTTCTTTCTTTCATTCTTCCCCTCTTTCTCCACAACAACAGGAGGCGAGTTATCTCGCTGAGACCCCCTGGGGCCTTCGCTTAGTTCTCTGACATCCCACACTCAGTCTGTTACTCTTATCAGGATTGAAGTGTGTGTGCGTGTGCGTGCATGTGCGTGTGTGTGTGTGTGGGTGCATGTGCGGTGTACATCACAGGCATCAGAAAGCAAAAGCCCCCTACATTTAATTATGAAGGAAACAATACCTTCCTGACGGGCTCCATTGTGTTTTCCCTGAGTCACCACGGAGACATGAGAGTACCGCAGGAGAAAGAGGCCAGACAAGATAATGCTTAAAAGGGAGCCGACAGGCAGATATGTCCACACACACAAACACTCTCTCTCTCACTCATGCACACACTCTCTCTGAGGCCCTTATCCTCTGTATGAAGCTGCGTGCTGTTATCCTCAGTCTCTTATTCTCTCTCTCTCTCTTCCTCTCTTTCGCTCTCATACACACACTCTCCCTCCGAGGCCCTTATCCTCTGTATGAAGCGTCGTGCTCTTATCCTCCGTCTCTCGCCCATAAAGCGTGAGCAGGCTCCCCTTATCGGGCCAGTTAATGAAGTTTAATGCCTGGGTCGGACGTGCCTGTGGGCGGCCGGACTGGACTCAGTGGTCCCACGCGTCTTGTTATGAGCTTCAGTGAGATATTTATGGTCGCTCAAAAGAGCGATGAGTGAAGTGAGCTGATGACCGTTGGTTTGACCACAGAGACACAAGGAGGAGGAGGAGGAGGAGGGGGGCACAATATCTGGATTACCCAGAATTCCTCAGTGTGCCTCAGGGCTGTGCCTTTGTGTTGTGTTGGAGGCCAAAAGCACAGACTTGAGGCTGCCCGGATACCGAGTATTTCTTTTTATATATTTTTGGGAACTTTTATGCCTTAATTAATTTGACAGGAGAGAGTGACAGGAAGCGAGTGCGAGAGAGAGATGGGGTGAGATTGGGAAATGACCGCTGGTCGGACTCCAACCCGAGACGGAGATTGTGTACTCCAGCCATCTATGGCCACCAATGAGTGAGAGACAGAGAGTGAGCAGGCTGCAGTGCTGTTCACTCCATGGCACCTAGTTCAACACGCATGTTTAAGGGTACTGCCAGGATTGCATATAGTAATGCGCTTGATGGGTCCACTCCAGAGTCAACTCCTATCTGGAGGAAATAGGACAACTGACCCTCTGTTTCCTAATGTGCCTGCCTTTAGTCAGAGGCCAAACTGCAGTCCTCAGTCAACCCCTGATAATAGAAAGTTCTGGAAGGGATGTGACCCCATATGTGGTGGGAAGCTGTTCCCATGTCAGCTGGTATCAACTGAAGTGCTCTGAATTATCTCAATCCTTTATCCTCTGTCCTTCTGTCTTTTGTGGAAAGGAAACCACAGAGCCCAATCTAGTGCAGACTCATTCCAACATGTGTGGAAAGGAGAGCAAAGGAATCCGTCTCCTCTGTCTGCTTCATCTATTGATGTAAGCCTGGAATCTAGCCCCAAGTTGTTGTGATTAAGAAGCCTTTTGATAGAAGCCAAGCCACCCCATCAAGTTTGGGAGATCCCGGGCATCTGCACAGTCCAAGATCTCTACGCTCAGATTAGAAAATCAGAGGTTTTAAATGTAAATGTTTTTCTGGTGAACACTCCCAATCGTTCAGTTTAAAGTGTTTAAACTTATCCAGTGTCCTTGTTTGTTCACAGAACACTACCTCAGACTGCTTGTGTGTGTCTGCCAATGTTAACAGTGAACTCAAAACAAAACTGAGAAACTATTTGCAAATGTTCGTGTTTGGCGTTTGCCTTTGTTTGCTTTTTTGAGCACACTTCAGATGGCTCTGTCAGATCTGGCTCTCTCAGCAGATGTGGGTCCTGTGCTTTTGTACTCCAACGAAAAAAAAGAAAATAAATCCACGTTTCGGTTTCAGCAGACCCTTCAACACCTGTGATCTGGTCCTGATCTGTCGTTGACACATTACAGGGTTGTCAGCTATCAGCTACACACCAGCCAAGGACCCATCGGCTATTAGACACAGTGGACGGATCCCAAATTACATATTTTATAAAACAAAACAAAATAAGATTTTTTATTAACTTTTATTATTATTACAAAAATGCTTTTTGTAATTCTATTTTTGGTTTGGAAGAAGCAATTGGGTTGAAATAATTTGGCGGACATCCTGCTGTGCCACAAAGGATGCGCTGGGGGTCATCTATCATCATCTGAGGGTCATCTATGTCCTAGAGCCTAGACAACAAATATAGATGTAGTCTGAACCAGATGTGGACCCTATATGGCCTTGATGTGACACTGTTTGGACCCACCAGAGCTCAGGCTTCCTAAACACAAACAGATGGTTCTGACCCTGACCAGGTCCACTGTCATCTGGACCAGCGATCCTGACGGGGATCCGTTCTGAGATGGGAGACGTGTTGCAGGGTGGACGATGGAAGCACACACAGGGGCAGGCAGACGGGTTTGGTGGGTGTACGCACTGCAGCAGCACCAGCAGTCGGAGCCAAGCAACCCGCAGCGCAACTCTGATGAGACGAAAAAGACTTACAAATGATTTATTAAAGCACCGCACAGCATTCATATTACAGAGAGAGAGAGAGAGAGAGAGAGAGACAGAGACAGAGGGAGAGAGAAAGATTTCAGGCGCTCAGCGTAGCTTAATGTGGTGAGTGAGCGTCGTTCGGCTTTCCTTTTCTTCTTATTAAAGCTACTTTTCTGCATCCACTCGACTTGTCACTTACATAAGAGGCCAATCAGTGCTCTCTCTCTCTCTCTCTCTCCCTCTTTCTCTCTCACTTACTCTCTTTCTCTTCTTTACTAACTCAGTTTCCCTCTCTCTCATCATCCCCCTATTTTCTCCCAGTTCTCTCTCTCCACAGATACTGTGATGAGAAGCACACTAAACCAACGCTGCTGCCATAGTTTGTCAGATTTGGCATTTGATCCAAGAAGCCTTTTTTTGGAGGGGGGGGGCATGAAAAGAGGGGAGAGATGGGAGAGGAAGAGAGACAGAGGGAGGGAGAAATAGAGAGAGAGAAAAAGAAAAGTGAGGGATGACAACCCAGAACCAGTTTGAGAAACAGAGAGGAGAACTAGAGAGAGATAGAGAGGAAGAGACAGAGGGAGAGAAAGGGATCAAATGGATTTACAGACAGACAGGGATGGATAGAAATAGACCAAGAGATTGAGAGATGGAGAGAAGAGGAAAAGAGAGAGGAGAGAGAGATGCAGAGGAGGAAGAGAGAGGAGAGAGGAGGATAAGCGGGGTCATCTTCTCAAGCTCGTGTGTAACATGTAGGTTGCTGAGCGAGTGATGAAGAGGCAGCCCATGTGATGCTGCCCAGCGGAGAGCAAGATTATGTTTGACAGGGCTGAGGAAGAGGAGGAGGAGTGAGGTGAGCCCTGAATCTCTGTTTTTCTGTTTCTTCACAACTACCTCTCTCTCAATTCAATTTCAATTCAATTCAAGTGTACTTTATTAGCATGACAAATAGTTTTGCATTGCCAAAGCATTTAAACATTTAAACATAAGGTTTACATATAGAATGCTTGGAGTACAAAATATGGCAAAGATTTAGAAATAGATGCTTTCTCTCACACACACTAACTCTCTCTCTCTCTCTCTCTCTCTCTCACACACACACACACTCTCACTCTCTCTCTCTCACTCTTCTCCTACTGTACCAATTCTTTTGCTCTGTATCTGCTTTGCTAGCCTGGAAAAATCCAAACTCATTCACAAAGTGAATTATAGAGTCTAGTGACTCTCGATTGGGAAAAGTTTGCAACACTTGCATCACGACGGGCACTAACTTTGAAATCATTGCTCGAGCCTTACCAATCACATTGATCAGAAATGTTTAATGTTGCTTCCTACTTCGCCTAAACTTTACAAACTGACAATAAACAGCATTAACTGGCAGGAAACAATGTACAGTATGTGGGTCTACCTTTGCTGTAAATAAATTTCTGCATTTTTCCAACTGCATTTTGTTGATGCTTGATGGTGTTGTTGCTTCTGTTTAACGCAATAAGTTTGGGTTTCGTCTTCCCCGCTCATTGCTGATTGGTCTGACATTTTTCTTGTCTGAGGGAAACGGTTATGAACTATGGTGTTCCAGACTAGTCTCCCTGAAAGAAGATCTATGCTACTGCTTCGCCCCACCACACCACTTTCTTTCTCCTGTCTCTTCATCACCCTTATTTTTCTTGTGTTACATTCATCTGCTCTGCACCACACACACACACACACACACACATTAATTTTGCCAACTTTATGCAGTCCTAAAAGACAGAAAAGGTCAAATGAACCTTTTCTGGCTTTATTCTGTATGGTATTCAGTACCATGCTAGTTTGTCCGCTAGTTAACAGCAAAATGACAAGCCCTGTAACCGTTGCGTGTGCTCTCTCATTCCCTCTCCTGTGCAAACAAAATATGCACGTGCCAAGTAGTGTGAAGTAGTTCTACTGCATAAAGTTGAACAAAAACAAGCTTGTTACATCAATAGCCTACTTTCATGCAGTTAATATTGGCTACAGTGCAGTGATGAAATGAGAGTAGGCCAATTTGGAGTGAATAGACTCAGGGGAACTCCTCGCCTGGGTGAACCCAGACAAACCTGTAAGTAAATTTGAATTTGCTCTGCAGGTCCATCTGGAAAGGATCCCATTGACTCTGGCTTCCGAACTTCCCGTTTTCCGGGTAAGGAACTCCCACTCTTCCACTCTACTCGCAGCTGAGTAGCCTGGTAGCACACCCAGAGCACATGTGATTGGACACCTGCAGCTGAGTAGCCTGGTAGCACACCCAGAGCCAGAGATGGCAAAAGTACTCACTTCCCGTACTCAAGTAGAAGTACAAATACTTGTGTTAAAAAATACTCTGGTAAAAGTAGAAGTACTGATTTAACTTCTTTACTCAAGTAAAAGTAACAAAGTACAGGCTTGGAAATTTACTTAAAGTATAAAAGTAAAAGTAGTCTTGTGAATGACAACCATTTTTTATCCAACGGTACCTGGACCACACAAATGTTACTAGAGTGCAAGTGTGGCAGTCTCTCTTTTTAAATCTTTCGATAACCTGTTGGGCCATTTCTAGGCTTCCCACCACCAACATTGCACTGCCTACTTCAGAGGGCAGTGTGTTCTTTTGGCCTACCATCAAATGCTGGACATCTTTAGAAAGCTAAGATCCTGTAGTTTCTTAGGAAGCACTGGCACAGAGTTACAGAGCCTGCGGCATAACAAGCATCTCTGAACTGACCACATTTCAGCCCTCTAGGTCCCTTGATATGATTTTTGAAACACAGCTGAGCCCTAGCACCAGGTCTTGCGAAGCTGTGTGCAAAAGTAGATCAATATAGAATGAAAAAATGAGTACTTTAGACCATTATTTGCCAAGGTATGCTCATGCGTTTTGTAATGCCCTATGGAAACTCCACATAGGACTTTTAGTTACCCAAAATGCATACTGACAATAAAAGTATGCATTTCTGAGGTTTGTATTTGGATTGTATGTCAGGTTCTGATATGACTACACAAAATGGAATAATTACACAAAAGTCTCTATTTTTGCACTTTCTTTGTTGGCTTCATGGGTGTGTATAAGATGGACTATACATCTGCTCAACTAATATTGGATAAAACAACATGAACATTTCATTCCTAGGGACTGTTCTTTATTTATAAACGCGGCCACCAGAGGAATTTTAAGTGTTTCAATCAAAAGTTGCATGACCCTCCCCTGTCTGCAAGAAAATTTTGAACGATCTTCAAGTAGCATTTTCAGAAAAGAATTGACCCGCCACGGCCAAATGTCGATATCTTCCGCCCACGCTCGTAAGTGCTATGGAAAAACATTGATTTAGCCTACCGTTCTAAAATCAACCTCTGCTTTCTGATCTTACACATCACACTTCACCAAGATGGTGGCCATTTCAGTAGATTTACTCACTAACATTGTTGTGGAAACACAATAAGCATGGAAACTAAATGCACACTTCCTGCAACTGCATTAGCCTACTTGAAATAAGTTACTCCTCTGTAAGTATTCACATGAAATAAAACAATAAAACATTGAGACCATTCAACAAAGCACACTGGGTAATAACAAATTCAACACATGAACTTGTTGCTATGGACCCGTCCCTAGGCTTCCTCAGTCATTGTAAAGCTGCCGAAGCTGAACATTATCAAAAACTCCATTTCTCAGACGAGCGTCAATTTGGGAGCTTGCTACACTCCTTCCTTCTCAAATGACTTGAAATTTCACAAATAATCACAGGGACCGAAAAATACCAAATAACATGGCAACTTTTTCCAGGTTTATCATTTTAACTTTTCCCCGCTGTCTTGCCGTTTTTAATATTTTCCCGTAGAATATCCCATATTACTGTAATACTCTCATTAGTCCTGCCATCTGGCCTGTCTCTGTATTACCCCTTGCCCTTCCAGTGAAACAGATGTAGGCTATTCAAATAATCGTTTTGCTTGCTTGAATGCGAACCCAGAGTGATGTTAACCTAGGCCTATTTAAGTTAACGACGTGGTTGTCGTGAGAGCACGATTTATTGGCGCTTGCAGTGTTTGGCCGTATGTCTACGTGCGCACCTGTCAGGCTACTCAGCTACGAGTAGACAAAGAATTTCCCCTGTATATTCACTCCAAGTTGGCCTACCATAACTTACCAACTCTACACTGTAGACCATAAACTGGCTTTTTATATGACCAAATTTATTTGTTCAACTTTATGAAGCAGAATTACGCACAGCTACTTGGAACGTAACACATTTTTGTTGGCAGGAGAGAGAATGACAGCAATTAACAATTGCACTTGTTGCTGGTTACCAATAAATACTATACATTTTTTTGCAAACAACAAAAACAGAAAGGATGGAGACAGCAAAGCTAGAGATGGGCAGGAACAAGGTCAATTGGTAGAAATGCTTGTCAAAACGTTAGGAGCTGGATGTGTGGATGAATGAAGCACAAGTATGCTTTATGTTAAGCATGCACACTGTTTAAAGTTAGGCTACACGGTAAACTATAAGTAAACCAAAGTTAAATTTAGCTTTTTTAGGGCTGGATAAAGTTGACCAAATGAATATAGGAAATTATGTGGCTAATCAAAGTGGCTTGTTTGATCAACAATCAAACAAGCCACTTTGATTTTTTGCTGTTTTCATGAATACAAAAGATGGGTGACCCTCCTAGAAAAAAAAAAGTTAGGTGACCCTCCCCTCAACAAAGAAAAAAAAGACATGACCCTCCCCTATTTTCCTCCGGTGGCCCCTTCAATAAATAACGAACAGTCCCCTATGGATTCCTGTGAATATTTCAAGACCAGGAATGTAGTGGGAGAGGTGGGTAAACTATGAATTCTGTGATCACGGTAAAGTGGACTGCGCCATGCGGTATCAGATTTTTAGAAAAGGCATTCAGAACATGTTTGATGATGTTGGAGGTTATTGTACAATTATAACAATACTAGATGTACCGCATAGCGGTACAAAATATGACCGCCGCTCAGTCCTGTACATCCGTTCCGCGAAAATAAATCACACTTCAATTTGTCTCCATATTTTACTCCATCCCCCACTCTTGAAACTTTTGTGTATGATTGTTTGGCATGCCTGAGTGTGTGTGTGCGGCTGCACAGAGAGTAGCCTACTGGTGCTGAAAAGGTGAATAGATTGTAGAATAGCCAAAGAAGATGTAGCATTGTTATAAAACCTTTAACATCTCAGTGCAGTTCACTCAGGGCAGTTCATCACAGTTCATCCATTGCAACTGGATTGATGAAAGGTCACTTACACCTGTAGGCTACATTGTATTTGGGAAAAGCAAAAGGTATCAGCATAATGTTATTTATTTATTTATTTATTTATAAATAAACAAAAACATCTCTGTCAGTTCCGTGCCGTTTTCAACAGCTATCAAAAACAAAGGTCATTTTTGGATGGATGGATTTTTTGTGAATGTTTCTTCTTCTACATAAGATTTTAGTCATCTTTAGTTCATGTAATACTTTATTGTCAATGCACAAATTAAGTAACAGTAGTCTGAAACGTTATTGTTAATGCACAAATTAAGTAACAGTAGTCTGAAACGAAATGCTGTTTTACATCTAGTGGTGCAAATAACTGACATGTCCAAATGGTGAAATACGCTAGACTGTTCATACACATTTTAACGGGCCAAAGTTGAAGAGCTGTTGTCCGTTATTGTTCGTGCAAATATAGGCTGATTCATGTTCCCTTGCATTGTGTAACTGAGGTCCATGGCTAGTCTGGCTTTCACCAGACAAACCTCAATCTTTTAAGAAAGCAAAAAATAAATAGCGGGCAGATCAGGCTGGGTTCACCAAGCCTATCCATAGGCACCCGATATTGTTCACGCTCTGGCTATTCTAAATGCAAAAATGCATCAGGGAGTTATGACAAAACTGGAACTAACACACTACTAGATCCTACTAGAAAGCTGTTAGCTTCCCTAAGCTACAGGTAGGCTTATAAGGTAGGCCTATTTACAACATAAATTGTCAATAGGCTATGCTGGCGACACAAATAAAATCTCCTTTGGAAACCAATGGCTTACGCCTTACAGTATCAAGCGGACTTAAACTGCCATATCGTGGCGAAAAGTTGTAATAAAATTCACGCAGCTCCATGAGTCAAGGAAAGCGCGAATGAAGTAGCCACTTCTAAATGGGACCCACTACACAGTAGCTTAAGGTGTGTTGCTAAAGCAGCCATAATACCGATAGTATGTGGGTGCCTGTGTGTGTGTGCATGTGTATATGTGTGCACCGCCATCTACAGGCCAATGAGTGTACAGTCACTAAATGTACACATAATCTATTTTTTTTAAGACCCCCCCATGGATGAAATTCTACGAAACTTGGCATACCCCCAGAGAATGCCAGGTCAATCATACAAATAAAATTTGGTGCAGTTCTGAACATCTTAACTGAAGATAGCAGAATAATATTGCATTTTCATTTTTTACCGGGGGGGTGCAAATCACAAATGAGTGATTATGGGCCAGATTGATGTGGGCCCTTGAGACCAACATACCATAAAAGATTCTTCATCCTCGGTGCCACGGTTCAGGTAGTTATTTAGGAAAAACTGCTTTTTTTGCGGTTCGGGGGGCCCAGCACGGGGGGGGGAGTGGACCCCGGGGGCGAAACAAATTTTTTCCGTAAAAGTCTAGTGGGGCTACATACCCACCAAATTTCATGTGTCCCGGTGGTTCGGTGTCCCGGGTATCGTTGACCAAAAATTCAGGAAGTAGATGACGGAAAAAAAAAAAAAAAAAAAAACTTTGACAATCCCTATATGACCGCTTCGCTAGTGGCGGTCATAACAAGTGGCATTAAGTGGTTCATAGAGTGTTAATGTGTACATATTGTTATTGTGGATAATACAGTGTAATTGGTGAATAAACTCTTTTGAGAGGTGGATAAACTCTAATAAGAGGTGGATAAACTACTTCTGAAATTTCAGAGGTGGGTAAACTGCATCTCTGTTCAAGACCCAATGCTGCATATTGCTAAGGATATAGGCTACACTGCAGCTAGAAGTTAGGGAAGCACCAAAGGCGAGAAGAGGAGGAGGCAGGAGGGCATTTTTGAAATTTAATTGAGACATACTACTACATGCTAACGTTAACGTTACTGCCATCAAGCTGCAATGATTTGCCGCGAATGACTGCCGCCCAATCTGTCATCTTGTAGTGGTGCGTCAAGTGCAACGTATATTCCCCATTCACTATTGATGACGCGAAAAATAATAACGGTAACTCCACTGAAATTATTTGAAACTAAAGTAACGAGTCAGTTTTGTAAAATGTAAGGAGTAGAAAGTAGGGCCTACCGATATTCGTGTTAAAATGTAAGGAGTAAAAGTAAAAAGTCGCCTCAAAAATAAATAGTAAAGTAAAAATATCTGAAAAATCTACTTGAGTACAGTAACGAAGTATTTCTACTTCGTTACTTCCCATCTCTGCCTCTCTCCTCGGTCCTCCAGCTCATGCCCCGGAAATCGTTCAAAGCCTGACGTCATCAAGGACATCTCATTCATCTAATTGCAACCAGAGGAGGCAAGACTGAGGAGAGAGGAGGGAGGTAGAAGCAAGGGGGCAGGCGAACGTTCGGAGAGCGTAGACACTATGGCGGATCTGAGGCTAAATAGACCAGTTCACCTAGCCATCCCCATTGAACCCCATTCAATTTTGGCGCCACTTTGACATCAAATAACAAGTGTTTTAAGCCTTTATATGAAGTTTTTCTATTTTCGGAGTAATACAGCATTGTGTGATTGGCTTCATAACCTCGTAACTGACTTACCGGCTGAGTAATAAACTTTTTTCCGAAATCAATGCTAAAGTGACGTAATAAGCATACATCCAGAGCAGGTGAAAGCGTCGCACAGGAGCAAAATAACCGTATTCTCTGGATAAGAACGAAAGCATCGGAGCACAACATTTCAGCGAAGTTTTGATGGATTGACAGTAGCCTAGGCTATGAATGTGGCGAGTGCTGTTTATATTAAATCACATTTATCTACGAACAACTAGGACATTTAGAACAGTAATGTAGACATGGTGGTAACGAAGTAAGTGGCTACATACCCAATCTCTCAGTGCAGCTATCACAAGAGTTACACGAGTCAGACTACGTGCCTATATTACATTTACGTCCCCTGAGCCTGCGCAGAAAGCCTCATCGACCAACAGGAAACGGTTGAAATTTGCTTCACCCGCCTCGATTGACGTCTACGTGATGACTGTCTATATCTTTTACTGTCTATGGGTAGAAGGGCCGGTACGTGAGGAAACACAAGAGTACCCTACACGGAAGTATTTTCATTCAGAATTGTGCGATCATTGGTCCAAGGTTCCCTCCCACGTCTGTCAACATTCAGTGTTAAACAAGTCCGTAGGGATTTATTTGCGTCAATAAACTAGTAGATAGATCAAAAAAGGATCTTTATATGCTGGAATTATCATGAACTACCATGCAATTTTTTTTTTAAAAGTTCATGCCTGTTTTGTTCACACATTGTAGGCTATAATAAGTATTAATTCATGCACTGCTCTCCTCTCCAAATGAAAGAAGTAGGCAGTAGGAGCGTCCATATCGCGTATTGAAGAAATCTTTCTTTGGAGAGGAAAGCAGTGCAGCAGAAACACATGTGCTTTTTGCGGTGGGATGATGGGACGGCTATGGCTACGGGCTGTGAGCAAGGGGGCAGGCGAATTCCCGGAAGTAGAAGAATCGATGTAGGCTGGAGGGACCACCTCTCTGCTAACTCCCATAGCAGCCCATTTATTCTAGGATTTTTTTGAAATACCATAACTTCATATAACATATATCCTGTGCTGATATTGTAGCTTCTGTGTAATCCACATAAACACTACAAAGGCAAAACAGACTCCACTACCTCGTCCGTAACGTTGGTTACCCGTAAGAAGAATGGTTAGCTTGTTCGGTTGGAGGGAAGCTAGCTTTGACGTAATCTCTCTTTCGCGCCGTAGGGAGATAACCGTATTATTTGGATAAGAAGCTCAGTCCACCTTACTCTCAATGACGGTAACTCATAAGCAAAACCTAGCATACACGACCGTATGTTAAGGTAAAGCATTACACAGAGGCAACCTAATAATAATAAAAAAGTTTTGTTTTAGCATGACTGTTTTTGAAGATGATCATGTATGGTAGCTTCAACATTAACACGACTTGGTGAGGATGATATTAATAATAATACATAAATAAATGTTTAACTTTGAAACGACGAAGTCTGTTCGTCCATTTCTTTTACTGTCTATGGCTGTGAGCAGACTTGTCCTCTCGTGCAGAACCTCTTTTTTACAAACCCCCTGTTGCAGTGCAGGGAGTGTCGGACAGAGATGTCGGGTCAGGGCTGGGTTCTTGGTGCTGGCCCATCTGAGGGCTAGCAGCAGCTGGAGGACTATGGCTTCACTGCATCAACGGACAGGGATTCGATCACTACGTCTCTGGAGGGTCAGTCTGCTGAGCTGGGAGAGGACGTATTACTCTCTACAAGTTTTGGTCGCTGCTGCTGTTGAGGAGGATGCCTTGCATGTTCTGAGGCGAGACCCTTTGCATGGTGTTTGGCTTTGTATGAGGCGTGTCATTATTTCATGGATTGAGAAATGATCCAATAAATGGCTATTGAACCGCTCTCTCTCTCTCTCTCTTTCTCTTTCTGCTGTACCCCCTACCCCCTCTCTCTCTCTCTCTCACTTTTCCTCTCCTTCCCCTTCCCCTTCCTCTTCTCTCTCTCTCTCCTGCACCCACTACCACCACCTCTATCTGTCTCTTTCACTCTCTGTCTGTCTCTCCCCTTGATTCCCAGGCTAAAAATATTACTAATGAAAAAAATCTCTTACACACATACACACACACACTCCCCAGTGTCTGGGTGATGTCAGCCTCAGCACATGACTGGGCAGGCTAATGTGTGTGTAGCCCTAATGACGATTAGCAGGCTCTGGGAGCCCTCCATGGGGACTCCACCATAATGTCAACCACTTTCTCTCTCTTTCTCTCTCTCTCTCTCTCTCTCATGGCCTCCAGAGATGACTCTGAGAGCTAATCAATCAATCATTAGAATGTTCCGGAAAAAGGGGGGGAAAGAAAAAACAAAGTGAGAAACAACATTGGGGATGTGGTAATATCATCTGTGGTTTGTTGGAGCCACAGAACCCATTTCCGAGTGATGTCACCAGCTCATTAAAGGCACATTTGATCTGGCAACCCATCCCCAATCATCACTTATGAGCCTTCATATTACATAGAATCAGTCAGTCATCTTGATAAGTGGTGTGTGTCAAAGATGTGTGTTGTTGGCATACATACACAGACACATCAAAGATGTTGTTGACACACACACACACACATATACACACACACACACACACACACACACACACACACAACGAGTGTATAAGGCATCACCAGAGGCCTCTCCCATTATGTCTGTCCCTTGGTGAGGGCCATGCAAACTGTTTACCGCAACAGCGAGATGACTCATCGCCCTTTGGAAATGCATGAAGAGCGAGCGAGGAGATAAGTAGCACGTGAAGAAAGACGGCAACTCCAGGGCTAAATCCTCCGCAGTTAAGCTCTATATCTTCCCCTCTCTTCGCCTCTCGTCTGCTGAAAAGGCCGAGGATCGCACTCGGACTCATTCCTTCCTATTCAGCAATTCCTCTTTGTATTTTATTATAAGCCTCAAGTGCTGTGTACTTTTTTTGCATGCCAGGCAAAACCCAGGGGTAAATAGTCCAAACCACGAAAGAACACCCCCTCCCCCCCAACACACACACACACACACAGTTAGTTGCCAGTTGTTAAATATTTCAACAACTAGGCAAAACACCAAGGTATTAGGTGGCAATTGTATTTAGACAGCAAGAGAAGAGCAGATGACCCAGTTTACTCACAGTCCAAATATTATAAGGTTGTATGCTCCTCTGGCCTGTAGTGCTGAGCGGTCCAAGCCTAACGTTTACATTTCAATCACAGATATGGTGCGCTCGCTTGCACGGAGCCTAATCATAGATGCTGTTCTTGTCCTGTTGAAGGAATCCTCCTTCAGTGGTTCCCTCAGCAATGTTGAGAGTCTGTGTGTGTGTGTGTGTATGTGTGTTGGGGTGGGTGTGCCTGTGTGTGTGTGAGTGTGTGTCTGCATGTGCATGGGTGTGTGTCTGTGTGTTGGGGTGTCTGTGCCTGTGAGTGTGTGTGTGTGTGTGTGTGTGTGTGTGTGTGTGTGTGTGTGTGTGTGCCTGTGAGTGTGTGTGTGTGTGTGCGTGACAGGGAGTGCTTTCATCACTTCAGAGAGATCCTGAAGCTTGTTAATCAAACTCAGACTTCTGTAACATAAGAGAGGCAGAGAAATCATTTAACAGAGAACAGTCCCTCTGCACTGCACATGTGAGCGACTCAGCGTGTGTGTGTGTGTGTGCGTGCGTGTGTGTGTGCGTGCATGTGTTCAAGCATGTGTTAATGTATGCATGACATGGGCCTACATACAGTATGTAGAGAAAAAAATCTCATTCTGAAGGCTTGGCACAGCAGGCTCAGATATCTTGTTAGAGATCTCTATCTGTGTGGACCCAGTTCATTAAGATAATTCCTCCAGTCCTCGGCTCTGTCTCATCATTCACCAACTTAGTCAGCACAGTCTATTTCACAACACTAAAAAGCACATGGTGCTGAAATACTGCATTGGCTGCTGTAGCCTCACTCCCACACCTTTTCCCATTGAAAATGTTCTTCTCGCCGCAATCTCCCATTAGACCCCCACCCCCTCTCCTTCTCTCCCTTTTTCTTCACTCTTCTTCTCTCTCTCCCTCTCCTTCACTCTCTCTCCCCTTCTCTCTCTCTCTTTCACTTTCTCTCTCTTCCTCCCCTTCACTCTCTTTCATTTTTCTTTCTCCTATTTCTCACCCTCTGTTTCACTCTCTCTCTCTCCTTCTCTCACTCTATCCCTCACCTTCACTCTGTCTCTCCATCTCCTTCCCTCTCTTCATTGTCTCTCTCTCTCTCCTTCACTCCCCCCTCCATCCTTTTCTCCACCCCCAGTCTTATGTCCCCTGCTCGGACGTCTCCAACCATCCTCCCCCTCTCCCTTCATTCCCACATACTTCATCCCTTTCTCTCTTCCTCCTCTCTCATTTCATTTCTCTGACTCTCTCTCTTTCTTTTATTTTAATTCCAGATATAGAAAAGAAATGGCGATGGCTAAATGAGACCTGCCATTGTTGGCACCCTTTGTTTCTGGGTCAGGTCTGATTGGGAGCACAGAGTGGAGATTGCCTTCAGCTCCTGTGCCCACATTTGAAAATCATGAGCACTAATTGCTGTGTCAGAATCACTGTGAGGGACAGGGTGGAGCAGGAGAAGAGAGAGAGAGAGAGAGAGAGGGAAGGAAGGAGAGAGAGAGAGAGAGGGAAGGAAGGAAAGAGGGAGAGAGAGAGAGGGAGGGAAGGAGAGAGAGAAAGAGAGGGAAGGCGAGAGGAGGGAAAGATATTCGCTCATGGTGTGTGAACACGGTATCCTGCTATTGCCTAAGGCACTTGGTGTGTGTGTGTGTGTGTTGGAGAGAAAGTGTGTGTGCAGGACAGAGAGAGTGTATCTGTGTTTGAGTGTGTGTGTGTGTCTGTGTGTGGGAGAAAGATAGAGAGCAAGGAGAAAATATATGGAGAGTATACATACATCTTTCCCTAGTTCTTTTATATGCTGACCACTTAGGTGAAAGAAGGACTCCCCCACTCAAAAGTACAGCGTCCGCAAAACTGCCGGCGACCCACTCAAGTATTGATTTTTTTTTAAAATGAGTTAGATATACGTCCCATATATAAATAGTCCAGGCCTATCATGTACGATGAAAATGACCATGAAACCGTAATCGAGCTTTGGATGTCACCCACAGTAACCATTAGATCTCACAACACTCCGGTGATCGATCTCATCCAATGAAATGACAGGAGCAGGACACTTAATCTTGAGTGGAAAACCCGGAGTACCGCAGGGCTGACCTGGTGGCTAAACCGCTTGCTGAGCAGTGTGCACTCCCCTCCCAACCCTGAGCATGGCAGCTTGGTGTGCAACTTTAGCTTGTCTCAGTGTAAAGTGCTTACAAGCCCACCAGAGTAACGGGGCCCATTATAGCTTTTTATGCAGTCCCTGAGCACTGGCTTTTACTAGCTACAGATGTAGTCAGTGAGCAGACCCACTAATCCGCTATGTTAGCTCTTGCATGCTTAAACTATTTTAAGAGCAGTCTCTGTTCCACAAGCTGTGCGTGTGTGTGTGTGTGTGTGTGTGTGTGTGTGTGTGTGTGTGTGTGTGTGCGCGTGTGTGTCTCTGGAGTGAATTAGAAACTCAGGCCAGACCTAGCAGGGGTCTGTTACAAAAGGTCGATGGGACGTGACCTGGAAGTGATTGTTGTTTGTGCGGCGAGGACAAGTGGGCATGGAACGTGCCTGTTCTCCAGTTCCTCATAACAGGCGTGTTGTGTAAGAGATTTGCTAAGGAGAAACTGTGGGAGTGTCTGGGTGGCTTTTTGTCCTCCTCGGATGAACTAATGGAACTGTGCGTGTCATTACGAAATGAAGGTTAAGCCGGGTTAAGCAGCACCACCCGGGACCAAGTGGACTTGAACTCCAGTGGACAGCAGGAGAGGGAGAGAGTGAGATGGAGAGAGGTGTGTGTGTATGTGTGTGTGTGTGTGTGTGTGTGTGTGTGCGCGTGTGTGTGTGCATGTGTGTGTGTGTGTGCGTGTGTGTGTGTGGGGGGGGGGGAGAGAATGAGAGAAGAATAGTGTGCATGTGTGCATCTGTGTGTGTGAAAGATGAAGAAGTGGGTCGAGGCACGAGAAAATCACTGCGATGGATTCAAAAGAGGAGAGGGAGGAAAGGAGCATGCATTTAGACTGTGAAATCACGCAAACAGAGAGCGAGAGAGAGAGAGAGAGAGAGAGAGAGAGAGAGAGAGAGGGTGGGAGACTGTGTGAGAATGTGGAGGGATGTTTACATAAGCATTTGACTTTAAAACCTGACAGCTACTCTACTGTCCTAGGAATGTAAAACCCACTCATGCAGCATTATGCATTTGATGTAGACGAGCTCCGACTTCAAGCAGCAAGCAATGTACAACATGGAGACCAGCAATGTACAACGTGAACACCAGCAATGTACAACATAGAAACCAGGAATGTACACCATGGAGACCAACAATGTACAACATGGAGACCAGCAGTGTACACCATGGAGACCAACAATTTACAACATAGAGACCAGCAGTGTACAACATGGAGACCAGCAATGTACAACTTGGAGACCAACAGTATGCAGCTGGAGTCTGCCTGTGTGCACTGGTAGTGATGGACTGTCATCCTATAAAGCCAAAGGGTCATCCTCAGGCCCTGATACCCCCTGGTGTTTGTAGAAAGGCTCTCATTTATACATTTCACTTTTCAGTCTGGCAGAGGGAAATTAGTTAGCAATTCAACCATAGTGTGATTCACTTTTATTACTTGGGTTCTGGAGAAGCTTTCAAAAAAACACCTCGTCTGTGATCTTCCAAAACACACACACACACACACTTTTCCACTCCGAGGCTGTGACTCCGATTTGCAGAGAGGCCACGTCTAAATGACATCACTGATAAAGTGTTTGCACACACACACACACACACACGCACGCACACACACACAACAAAGCACTAACCGTGCAAACCTCAGCCCGTGGCAAAAATGTGGCCCTCATTCTCCAGCTGGCCCTCTGTACAGAGCCAGCGAGCGCAGCGTCTGATGTCAAATACATGAGCGTCATTTAGCAGTGAGAAAGAGCCCTTTCCTCCCCTTAAGCCCTCTCGCCCGCACCACATCTCCATCCAAAATTGATAACCTTATGTAAGATGAGTGTGTGTGTGTGTGTGTGTGTGTGTATGCCTGTGTATGCCTGTGTGTGTGTGTGTGTATGCCTGTGTGTGTGTGTGTGTGTGTGTGTGTGTGTGTGTAGAGGAGGGGGGTGCATGGTTTATTATGGCTCAGAGGATAGGCAAAGAAGAGGAAGAGAGATAGAGGCAGAGAAGAGAGGGAGAGGAAGATAGGGGAGAGAGAGAAGGTAGAAGAGAGTGTGAGAGGTAGGGAGCGGAAAAAAGAGAATGAGAGTGAGGGAGAAAGAAGGTGCAGAGGATAGAAAAAGAGGTAGAGGCTGAGAGAGGGAAAGGAAGAAAGAGTGAGACAGAGAGAGTCAGAGGCTGAGAGGGGAGAGAGAGATAGAGTGAGGGAAAGAGAGTTAAGAGAGAAGAGGGAGAATGAGAGAGCGATAGAGAGAGACAGGCGAGTCTGATTATTCTGTTTGAGTAAGAGCTCCACGCTCCCCTCTCTGAGTGGCGCCAGGGCAGCGCCGTGACTCCAACCCTGAGACTGATGCTAAACAAAACCAGAGACACACACACACACACACACACAATATATACATTCACATAGCCCCCCCCACACACATACATGCACAAAAACAAACACATACAGACCAACACACATACACAGACCCACAAGTATACAGACCACGAAAACACACACAAACACACATACACACACACACTATCATGTGGGTATAAACAAACTTGGATGTCAAACATAATAGTTGGTAGACACACACACACTTAGGCGTAAACCTATATGCACTAATATTTAGGGACATAAACGAAAACAATCTGTGTAAATACACTCAGCTATAGTACATGCACACACACAGACACACACACACACAGTCTCACACACACACTCATGCACGCGCAGTAACGTGGTGTGTTTGTTGGCTAAATGATAGCATCTGAAGCATGTAATGGTGAGTGTTCAGGTGGAAACGTCCCTCAGGCAGTAAGCACTGCCTCTCTCTCACACACACACACACACTAATGTGATGCTCACTGAATCCCATACCCACACACACACACACATACATACACACGCACACACATTTAGCACATCCCTAAGCAGATATTACAGTCTCTCTCTCTCTCTATCCTGGATCAGTTTCTGAGAACTTTGTCACCCAGACAGCCCCTTGCCTCCCGTCTGCTTCAAAGAGGCTTGCATCAGGACGTCTGGGATGTCGTTGTCATGACCGACCGACCATGAGTTGCCATGGGCCTGCTCTGGCAATGAAATTGGGTATGAAAAAGAGCATCTCAGAGACAGGGGCGTAGCACAAGATCCTGGGCCCTATGCATTAGCAGTCATGATAGGCAGTCCTGCATATATTCCAGACTATTCAAGGGTCTTCTCCCCCTGGTAATCAGTCCCACTTTTCAGACCCCAGTTCGATGCCCATGCCCAGAGAGGCAGGGTCTCTTAAAATTAAAGATCTAGGGGTTTTCATCACTCTGTGTAAACATGTGTGCACAAATGATAAAACAATGTAATTTTAATGCTTCTTAACATGACATTGTGAAGTATTTGGGGACTTAATCTACAGGACATAATATTATTAAAACATTCAGAGAATCCAGAGAAATCTTTGCAAACAAGGGAAAGAGCTGAAAAACAAATTGGATGGCCGTGGTCTTTTGGACTTCAGATGGCACTGCATCAACACCAGACCTGTTTCCAGATCTGTCATTGTATGGGCTCAGGAAAACTTCTGATAACCATTGTCTATGTGTACAGTTTGATACTCAATTAAAAAAACGCAACCAAAATTGTAACAGCCAAAATTGTATTGAGACATGATAGAAAATACCACCGTCTCATCTGGGCCTAAAATGGACAGAGGTAAGCACATGAAAGCGCATGAAACAGGTCCTGTGGTTAGACCAATCAAAATGTGCCATTCTTTTTGGAAATCATGGACTCATTTGGGCTAAAGAGGAGAGGGCCTATCCAAGTATTCAACCTTTCCAACTTGTTTTAGTGCTCAGTTCGAAATCCAACATCTATGACGGTGTGGAGGAGCATTAGTGCCTACAGCATAGGCATCTTCCACATTTGGCAAAGCACAATCAATTCTGAATGATGTATACAGGTTTTGAGCAACATATACTGCCATATAAGATCTTGAATATTTCAGGAAAAAAATGCCAAAATGAATTCTGCACATATGTAAACAGTATGTCTCCATAGAGAAAGAGTCCAGGTGCTAAAATGGCCTGTCTGCAGTCCAGATTTGTCAAATTAGGTGCATAATGGACATGGACATGACTAAGAATACCCCATACTGTTGAGCAACTGAAATCCTATACCAGGGAGTAATGGGACGACATTTCATTCTCAAAACTCTATCAATTGG
>NC_055977.1:28474044-28501234 GCF_018492685.1 Alosa sapidissima
ATTTAATTCGCCTCACTCTTGGGAGTGTATTTTTGTTTCACACAATGTGACTGACATGATAATTACTTTAAATTCCAACAGGAGAAGGACTTAAAAGGCCTTTTTCATTCCCAGTGTGAAACAGACTGACAGCGTGAGTCAGACTTCACTGGCCCGTGAGAGAGATCTGGCGCAGTGCTGGGCCAGGCCCGTCTGAGATCTGGCTCCCTCTTCTCTCGCCTTTTGTGTGTTAGACATCCATCAAAGGGCCAGGTCTGTCTCTCCTTATCTGACACCCCCCGAGTCAGATCTGACAAGTTAGTTTGCATAGTCTCTAGTGTAGAGAGAGACATGTGGGGAGGTGTGTGTGAGTGTGTGTGTATACATGTGCACAGATGCGTTTGTGTGTGTGCCTGTGTGTGAGGTACACTGTTTGAATCCGGACCCCTGGGTTTTCAGTCAAGGACACCACATGTCAACCTCCGTCTCTTACCTCCACACACACACACACATACACATACACATACACACACACACACACACACACACACATACACACACACACATACACACACACACACACACACACACACACACCCTCCCTCTCCCCCTGCTCTGTGTGGTGGCGTGGGACGGTACAGTGTATGGTGTGGTGTGGTGTGGTGTAACGTGGTGCTGTGCTGTGCTTGGTTAAGCACCTGGTTCCCATTGACTCCTGCACTCACGCCAGTCAGTCCAGGCCTGTAGGAGTGACGGCAGTAAAAACAATTACAGCCAGCTTTAAGTCGTTTAGCCGTCTCCCCCCGCTACGCACGCACACACACACACATTAAGCATGCATGCATGTTCACACATACACACACACATAGTAATCAACACATACACACACATGTAAACATTCACACATGTATACGCACATATTGTGAGCACACACACTCACAAGCACATGTGCAAGTACACAAATCACATTACATGCACACAACACACATGTACACAAACACACATGCCCCCCCTCCCTCACACACATCTTGAAGTTCTATTCGGCCAAAAAAAAGAGCCTGGTGTGACTCATTTTCCAGAAACAGTTTGTGTAGCATATTTGCATCTGGGATTATCCCATAAGAACTGAGCACCCATGTGTGGTGTTCAAGGCCAACACACACACACACACACACACACACCCTGAGAGCCCCAATGAACCCCAAATGTGACTTCACAGCAGAATACGGGCAAAAGGGATAATTTTAATGGAATAAAAACAGCTGATGAATCAGCAGATAGCGGCCCTTTCCCCAACGCCGTCCAGTGCACTGGTATGGGACTCCTGACCCTTTCCCCAACGCCGTCCAGTGCACTGGTATGGGACTCCTGACGTTGCGTCCAGCGCACTGGTATGGGACTCCTGACGCTGCGCCTCGGAGCCTGGCGGCAGCTAATCTGCGCTTGCCAGAAGCCAACGCGCCATTTGGAAGCAGTCCAGTGGCGAGGGTGCCCAGTAAGTCTTGCTTGCAGCGGGCACACCCACCAAACAGCTCCTGACTTAGTGCCCCGCTGCCTGCACGGGTCAATGGGCAGCAATGAGTATGAGCGGGAGTGAGTGAGTGGGAGAGAGAGAGAGAGAGAGAGAGAGAGAGAGAGAGAGAGAGAGAGGGAGAGAGAGAGAGAGGGAGGGAGAGAGAGAGAGAGAGAGGGAGAGAGAGAGAGAGGGAGAGAGAGCTGCTCCTGTTTGCTGTTGTTTCTTTCCTTCTTCCTTCGCTGTTGTTGTTGTAGTTTTTAGCGCACAGCAGAGAGCCCTCTTGCTATTCTGTGAGCTTGCCCCCTGTCTCTTCTCCCACCCACACACACACACACACACACACACATACACACACCAGGCTCTACCTCTCGCTGAATTGGCAGGGAAAAAGGCTCTGAGTCTTGCCTGCTAGCTTTACGAGCTGTTAGAATCGCAGAAGCCATCTTGTAAACGACCAATTAAATGAGAAGAGATCACGAGAGAGCGCATACCTGCCCGGAAGGAACCATAAACTCTAATATGGGGGGGAAAGCTGGCCCCAGAGAGGAACACTGCTGGGAATAGTTCTAGTGGGGGAATTTGTTCTACCCCTCCACCCCCGCTGGGCTGCCCCATCAGGAAGGCTAAGGGTGAGAACACACAGGGCAACATTTTTCAGCAACGTTGACAGGCAACAACATGACAGGTTTCTAATGTTTTGATTGGTTGATGTTGACAAGTTGCCTGCAGATCTAATGAAGTTCTCCATTAAAAAAAAGGGAAATTGTAGCCTAATATGAAAGGGACAGTTCCCAAACAACATGGTCAATATCACTGCCTAACAATCGTTCTGAAAAGTTGCCCTGTGTATAATTAATTGCCTTAGGGGACAAACTCTCAGACTGAAAGACCTGCAACGCTTCCCTTCCCAAAGGAACCACCGGCAAGACCTGGACATCACGAGATTTGAAATCGAACACATGAACAGAGATTTTGCACAGCAAAATTCCACATCCGTCAGAACACCGATCGATTTAAACCGTAAACTCAAAAATACATCCCTGGTGACATTGCAAAATGTCCCCCACGCTGACGATCAAGATGGATTTCCCCCATTTACCTCCAGTAGGAACAGCACAGTAAACAGGCAGGTGATCCCAAGTGCCTGGTGTGATGAAGGGGCGATAACACACACAAATGGCGTTCTCACAGAGGAAGAATGAAACGGCACACAAGGAGATTTGGGTTTTGTACACTGTTGTATTCTTTGCTTCGCCTCTTTATTTGTGACACAGGCATAGGGGAGGAAATTGCACTCCGTGAAGGTAAAGGGCTTTGAGTAAAGTCACTGATTTGATTGTTCTTCTGACTGCAGATATTGCTTAGCATACATTTAGAAACACAGATCACATGGCGTACAGGACAGGCATCACAAACCAAATAGAGAAAGAGGCCGAGAGAGGGAGGGAGGGAGGGAGAGAGACAGAGGAAGGAAAGAGAGAACAAGAAACAGACAGAGAGAAGCCAGAAAGAGAGAAAAGAGAGACAGACAAAGGAGAGAGAGAAGGGAGAGAGAACAAGAAACAGGCAGAGGCAGAGAGAGGACTGATAGATGGAAAAGAGAGATGAGAGAGATGGGGAGACAGAGAGACAAAGGAGAGAGAGAAGCCAGAGGGAAGAGAAGAAAGAGACAGAACAGGGAACCGATGGAGAGAGGAGAGAGATGGAAAAGAATGATGGACAAGACAAACCTGTGGAGAGAGAGAGAGGGGGGGGGGTTAAGAGAAAAAAGATGAAGAGAGCAAGAGATAGAGGGGAGAGATAGAGACTGTCTTGTTTTGTAAACACTGTGTGCGGACGGAGCCATCTTTCCACATTAGACACCAGAACGGTGTGTGGCTCGGCCCTGGAAATGTCCTAACCACGTTCCTGCGTCACTACATGCAATAACACTGATGACTGCCGTTATCAAAACCAACACAAACAGTTCGACAGCATCCCCCTCCATCAACACAGCAGACACACACGCAGACACACACACACACACACACACACACACACACACACACACACACTAGAGATTCTCTGCACAATACAGTGAGACAACCAGGGGCAGAGAGAAGGAACGGAAGAGACTCTCCACCCCACCATGATCAAGACGGGGATATTTTAAACGCATATATTCCACTAGTAGGAAACACAGTGGGAATAGTAATCAGCTTTGTGTATTTAATGTTGATATCGAGCTCTGCATAATCTTCTGATGTGTTTTGCTTTAATTATCCAGACGGTTCTCCTCTTATGAACTTTGTGTTATCAAAAACAGAAAAATAATGAAATAATAATAAAAAAAAAATCTATCAGCACCTTTGGGCTTACTTGGGTTTATTGTTTGTGTCGATTGCACAGTCATAAGTCGTCTAATCGTTAATCCATTCACCATGTGCTATCCTGCAACATGCGTGTATGTCATGCGCATATGCCGACAGAGAACTCAGTAACACTTTGGCAACAATCGCCGCCGTCACCGACTCTTGTCCACCCCCGCACGGCGGCGACCAAAGACATCAGCTCTGTTGTACACAAATGGGCAAATCGCTCCACTCATCTTCCACATCTTGGGCTCTGCATTCCCTCAGATTAATCCAACCAAGCCACCAGCCCAGAGCCCTGTTTACATATCCGTGCCACTGAAAATCGCAGCCCTGCCTTTTGGAAAATGTTAGAAGCCTTTGGAATGGTCTTTCCACGGAACCGTGCACCCCATAATAATAACTAAGTCCGCGATGACGGCGTGATTCGTTTGAGGGGATGAGAGCAAGTCCTTTTTAAGCCATTCTTTTGTTTTGGAAGACGACAACAGAGCTCTCTACTCAAAAAGCTGCTACCCATATCCAGTGCTTCCATGGGAAAACGACATATCCTTCACGCTGCACTGCCCATCCAAACCTGGCGGCCCCAAGAGAGGTCATTCGCGGCCGGGCAGTTAAGCTCACTGGAAGGGTCCCGAGCCGAAGCTCTTGTCCCATTGGGAGCACTGAAGTTCCAGCTGGTCGAGTAGTTTGTCCACAGAGTCCTCCTTGTTCTCCAGCTTCAGGTAGCGGCGGGCAGCGCCAAGGTCCAGTCGGGGCCAGCTGCGGTGCCGCTGCTCCTCGATCGAGGCGAGCTCCAAGGCCTCGTCTTCCGTCCCTAGCATCATGTTCACACGTACCTCCGAGCCCGTTTCCCTCGGGACACGTCTGGGCGAGCCGTCGTCGTCGCCGTTGTCGGCAGTGGCATCCATCCGTACGGTGACCTCGTGGCGCGTTCTGCGGGGGTTAGTCCTGTAGCTCAGGCTCTGTGAGCGTCTGGGGGGCACAGACGCAGCGGTCACCTCGCAGTCCTCCCCCCCCAGCGTGGACATGGACGAGGCCGTCAGGCAGTTGCTAAGCTTGTGAGGCGGCGTGTCCGCGCGGTGACGCTGGAATTCCCCCGACGAAGCCCGGCACAGGCGAGTGTCCGCATATGTGTCCGCACGGGCCTCGTCCCCGTCCGCCTGGCTGGAGTTGCAGGAGTTGGAGGAGAGCGTGGGGATGGATGGGGTGGAGGCGGACTCCTGGTGGTGCAACACCTCCGTCTTCAGCGTGGATCTTTGCCGCTTGGCGGTGCTCTCCGACGGCCGCCGGTGATGGTGTTGAGGGTCGTTGGTGTTGCCGTTAAAGGAGTCCCCGTCGCCCTCCATGGCAGTCTTAACGTGCAAAAGGGGCTCGGAGCTGGTGAGCTCCTGCAGGCAGAGGATGTTGAGGTGGGCGGCGGGCAGGCTGCTGACCCACTGGTAGTGGCGCGCGGTCAGCGAGCTGACGGCCAGCTCGGCGAGGTCGGCTGAGGGCACGGCGGCCGACACAGAGCAGATGACGCTGCGCATCTGCGCCAGCAGCATCTGCGTCTCGCGGTCGCGGTTCTCGTACAGCACGGTGTTGGCGCAGATCAGGATGAACAGCCCCACGCCCATGATGACGGGGCCCAGGAGCTTCATGCGCTCGCTGTGGAGCCCCGCTGTCGACAGCAGACCCTTCGCGCCCAGCCCCCAGCCGGTCGGCGACCCGTGAGCGTCTCCGCCCGGCAGGCCCCCTGAGCGGTGCGTCCGGTAGGGCCAGTACCCGGCCACGGCCAGCGCCGTTCCCACCACCACCACCACCACGCCCAGGACCAGGAAGGCGCCCGGCAGGGACTTGATGCGCAGCTTGCCCCGGATCACACCTTCCTTCTTCTTCCGCGAGCGGAGGCGGAAGCGAGGCAGGCGTTGGCGCGAGGGCGTGGCGGGCGCCTGGGCCGCGGGGTTCGCCGTCGCCGTCGGTGTTGTCGCCGTCGGTGTCGTCGACGTCGGTGTCTGGGTCTTCATGGCACGTGGTTGTGGTCAGACCCGAGCACGATGCTGCAGGAAGACGAAGAGACGGATCAAAGGACTCTTCTTGACTTAACTTTTAAGGCACAGCCCTTGATTTTTCTAAAAGGCTGTTGATATTTGATAACCACCAATTAAATTAGATTTTAAATTAGATTAGATTGAAAGGACAGCAAGAGGAACGTGCAGAGAATTTCAGTGAATTCAACGAAAAGGGTAATAGATTTCTATCTATCTTTAGGGACTGCACCTTTCAGAACCCCTTATCCTCTAAAAAACAAAACAATTATCCAGAAACTTTGTTTGGAATATAAACAGCACTCAAAACAGCCTAGCCTTTGTAGAAATACCTTCAGATGGAGTTTATTTAATCAAAGCATAGATGCTAATGGTCCCTTGCGGTTATTTTTGGACCGGGCCAAAGCGTTCTCAGACTGCTTGTCATAATAGCTTCTATTAATACTCAATAAAATCGCATCTGTCTCTTCATAGATCATTTCACAAATCATCCCCCGCTTCAACTCTGCAACTGCCTCATAGCTGTCATGTTAACGGCGGACTCTGACGTTTGAGGGGAGGATGAGACGAACCCTAGGACACGCTTACTCACAGCAAAGGCAGCTGCCTGCGGAGCAACCCTGTGGCAGTAAACAGTCAAGGCGATTCAAGAGGAGACGTGGGAAAAACAGGCTATAAACTCTTCAATTAATGTTGTGAAAACATTTGTGCAAACACTTCTTTTCAAAAATGCAGCCCTGCTTAGGAGAGAACACATCAAAGAACACAAACAACCTGTAAAGAGCTCTTTCCCCCACCACCCCCTGCCCCTCACACTCCTTCACCAGCTATTAGCTGTTCTCGGTTCTTTTTCACTGACTCAGACTAGAGCCCGGGGACTTTGATTGTAGCCAAGAGACAAACAGCGAGACAAACATCACCGCTGGGCCTTGGACTTAGGAGATCTTGGCACGAGACAGGGAGCTCCATCTCTTTCACAATTTGGTAAATATTCATAGACATGTGGAAGAACGCCAGTTTCTCCAGCTTGAGCTAATTTAAGCAATTCCGATTCTGATGGTCTATTCCCAGTCAGATGCTCTTGGTCGGTTTGCCACAACAGAACTGTGAACATTCCACAGAACCTCAAACATTCCAACTGCTACTCTTAACAAGTATATTTTATGTGTCATTGCCAGCTCATTAAGAATTAAATGCAATTTCAAAGGACTAGTCCTGTCCAGCAGATTTCTCATATAAGTATATGAAGCCTTCGTTAAACTTATGCATAAATGTACACTACAAAATAATGTAGCCTACGGGAATGATGGAGGTTTGCTTCTTGTGGGTAAAAAAGCAGCACAAGAATAAGACAGATGCATTTTGTGTTTTGGGAAATAGACAACAAGCATGATGACTACGAATCCCACTTGTGGAGAACTGACTGTCAGCTGGTCTGGGACAAAGTTAAACACTTAACACTTAGGATGGGTTCCTTACAAACTGTCAAAATGCAGTAGACTTGTTTCGTTACATTATGAAGGAGGAACGTAAACACAGTTTAGTCATACACAGACTATTTCTAGGCTAATTGTGACACATGCCTATTCCTCACTTCTGGCTTGTTACATGTTTATCCTCTTAAAGGCAATGTATAAATAGAAGGATGAGGTGAAAACAAACCAATAGGAAACAGGAACTCTGGATTTTACCAAAGTGTATGTACATATTTGTTCCTCTAAAAAGGATATTGAGGGTTGAGGGTTGTTTTCCAGATCCAATTAAAATGGGTCCTTTACATTTACATGCTTACATGCTTCAAACAATACGATCAATTCTTAAGGAAAGAGATAGGCTAAAACACAAATGGAAGGCCTATGTGTTTCAAGCAACAATCTATAAACTGCAAACAGCCATCCCCATACTAATTTTACATAGGTATATACATTCCATTCTGCTCACGTGACTAGCTTTTTTGTTGTTTTGTTTACTGTTATAAGTTATTTTTCAGAGGAAATCGTGCAAACAGTACAGTTGGAGCTGCCCCGTGTAAAGCTTGGCGTCGCATGGTATATTCCCTCCGAGTTCTGGCGAGCTCGACAAAGCCAGAAAACGGTGCACGATAACCACCGCATTCCCGCGTCTCACCCGGTATGTCATCACTGATAACCAGATAGGCTTAGATAACTAATAATCTTCACTTGTCTGTGCTGGATGGCTCCAATAACATACCTGCATTTACGCATGTCTAATAACGCATCCTTCCTGAATGATCCAAAAATGAATCCTAACCTGTTAACATGTGTTGATTAACGGAATATTCGAGCTAAAACAATAGTGTATTTCTAGCTAACTAAGATGCAACCACAATTGTTGCTTTTTGCAAAGAAAGATACGAGAGATTTCCTCAGTTATTTCCTAGGTAAACTTGACATTATTTAATATATTAGCCTATCAGTCTCGCCCACACCATTGATGAATTATTGTTGTGAATATTATTTGCCTAACAAATAGGCTACGTTGACCATTATTGCGGTCAGTCATCTTGCTTTCGGCCTATTCTGTATCAAAGCCTGTAATAATTAGACTTAGCCATAAACTTATAGTTTGAACATTTAATCAAATTAACGTCCTTGTGATTATCACCTTTCAAACCAACACAGGTCATTCGTCAGTGTCAAGGATGGTAATGATTTTGCCAAGTTTTCACCCTTCTGTCGGTCCTTCAAAGGCAACTATGTAGTATTCCTCATCAACAGTCTGTTTTCAATGACATTAAATGATACCTCAATTAGTGTTTAAAGTTACTTGCCTTCGTAACGGTGCTGGGTTTTGCTCCGGTCTTCATGGTCTCCGCGCGCTGGTAATGAGGACCTCTCCTCTAATGAGACCACGCATGATATCCGCTCTTACGGCCGTGTTGGCAGTTGGACCTCTAGTTTGGCAGTGTATCCAAAACGGAGTTTGAACCATAATTCAGAAAAAGCCACTAGCATGCTTCAATCCCTTATTGATCTAAAGTAAATGTCAGCATTCATTAATGGTGTTTAAGACAAAGCCTCTCGTACTTGAAAAAACTGACATCGATGCATTGTCAGGAGTCACAGGACTTCACTAGATACGCTCCCGCCCAACCTAATGTAGCGAGCTAGGACCTCCTCTCCCTACCATGTAATGAAAGAATGCTAGCGCCTCCCTCATTTTTGACATTAATTTCCATTAATTCCGCAAACGATGGAAATTAAATTTTACCGTGGTTGCTTTTTAGGGTAGGCTACGCAAGTTACTTGCTTCTAGCGCAGGCTAAATGCGCGAAGCCTGGAATACATAGCCTATATTTGAACAATCATCTTTGAGTTATTAAAATAATTCACTAAGGGAGAAAGAGAAATAACTCAGTCATTCTCGAGAAATTGAGAATTCAAATCAAGCCATATCGCCCATCAATTGGAAATATTTTAAAATCCTCAATGACACTTTGAAGGTGAAATTTCTAAAAACATATTGACACGTCTCTCAAATGGCTCCTTCACCCATATTCAAGACAATATTTAAAATGG
This sequence comes from Alosa sapidissima, assembly GCF_018492685.1. Taxonomy (NCBI): domain Eukaryota; kingdom Metazoa; phylum Chordata; class Actinopteri; order Clupeiformes; family Clupeidae; genus Alosa; species Alosa sapidissima. Next base: position 28,483,460 of record NC_055977.1, read on the forward strand.
TTAAACTCACCCTGGGCCAACCTATAGTTATATAATGAAACTGTTGAGGTTTATGAAAACTCCGTGTCAACCTAACTTTACTAAAGCATCCCTCAACATCGGAGCCTCCCTACCTGTTTGATGGCATCATTCTGACCTGTATATTATGAATTTAGCGACGCCATGTGGCCTATGTTCTTCACTACGCGTGTCAAACTTTCAGTTACAAAGTACCAATGAATCTTTATAATTTTTTTTTAAAAAAAACCCAAATAAACACAATGTTTCAAACACATCAGGCATTTTTTAATAATTGTCTTAAAGTAATTGGTAAAAGATTTTTATTCCACCGAGGCGGAATGTAACATAATAAAACACCACTCCCAAATAAGATCCTTAACACTGTATGCGTCAAATACGCAGCACAGAGATTAAGACTCCAAGACGACCATTGCTGGGCATGTCCCCTTTTTTAAAAAAAAAATCCCTGCCATATCATACCAAATTGACTTATTGAATATTTTACAAACACTTTGATTGAGAGACAATACTACTGGGGAGAAGACATCATTTTAATGATACAAAAAGGGGAAATAAAACTTGGGTGAGGCATGTACTGTTACTGAGTGTGTGCGCGTGCGTGTCAGTGTGTGTGTTGACACAGGCAGTGCCCGAGCCCATCTTCCTACGACTATTTACCAAAAAATAAAAATAAAAAGTAAAAGGGGTCTGGGTCAAGGGTAAAGGGTCACAAAGGGGTCGGAGGTCAGGTTCAGGATTGGGATCGTGATCGGGACCTCGAGCGGGAACGGGATTTTGAGCGGGACTCGGAGCGAGATCTGGCCTTTGCCGGGGAGGGAGACGGGGATTTGGACTTGGACTTCGCCCGAGCGTTGGCGGCCAGCGGCGAGCGGGAGTGCGATCTGGAGCGAGATCGGGAGCGAGAGCGTGACCTTGAGCGAGAGCCTCTCGCCGCCGTCGCCCCCGCCGCCGGTCTTGCCTCTTCGTCGTCGCTCTTGGGCGCGTCGCGGCCCTTCGAGTCGGATTTCCTGGAGCGCTCCTTGTCGGCGGATCGGGATCGTGACCGAGAGGCGGAGCGCTGTCTGGAGCGGGAGCGGGAACGCGAGCGGGAGCGCGAACGGGACCGGGACTTGTCCTTGCGGCCCTTCTTGCCCTCCTTCCTGCCGTGCTTGCTCTTGGGGCTGCGGCTACGGCTACCTCGGCTGCCCCGGCTTCTGCTCCGGCTGCGGCTCTTGCTGCGGCTGCGCGCCTCGTCCCGGCCTCGACCCTTGTGGGCGCCATTGCTACGCTCCTCTTCCTCGTGACGGCCCTTGGCCTTGCCCTTCTTGCTGACCGAGCGACTGCGGGAGCGAGAGGCTTGTCTAGTGGAGGAGAAAAAGAAAGAACCATGACATAAAACTGGTTGTAGATAATTCATAAGGGAATGGCTGCATTACACTCTGTGGTTTCTACACAGACACTAATCTTCTGTTACGCAAAAATAGGAAGCTATAAAGGTTCTCTTGTTGTTAATCAGCTCATTATTGGTACACCTGCCGGGGGTCTTCACGCTGCATATTTAGTCTAATTTATTTTGGAAATTTTCTTAAATACATTAATTTTCTGATTGCCATTAAAATTAACCAAATGAAACTGAGTTTTATCTTACAGGCCTGTTTAGCATTCAGCCCGATACAGTAACAAGCCTGCAATCAATACATATCTGAAGGAGTACTCATAAATGTACAATGCATTTCTTAAGGACTAGGATTTAACTCCGACTCAGGACGCCTTACTCTTTTCAGAACCTAGATTTCCATAACAAAGTTAGTGTGAAATCTGCTTGTGAGTGCCATGGAGTTAGGTTCAAGTTTCAACAGATTCTTTAGCCTAAAAATGTTCCCAATCAAGACCATTATGAATAAACTTCAATCAATGTGATGGATGGATATAAAGAGCATCTTAAGGGTGAAGGGGAGATCTCCTGTAGCAGATGTTTTGAGATTTAGTCGACCATTCCCAATACATTTAGCTCAATTCTGTACAATGCAGTGGGCTACTGTTAGATTTAGTCAACCACTGGCCAACATATTTAGCCCAATTGTGCACACTGCGGACCGGTGTGGCGAGCTCCAGTTGGTCTTGTTAATAAGTATGCCGTCAGTGTTGTCAGTGGAGACGGGTTGATTGGCATGCTGGGCATGAGCAGTGGGACACAGGCTGCAGGAGGGGAGAGGCTAATCACTCAGACAGACTGGGCAGCACGTGGCCGTGGTCCTGCATGAAGATCAACGGCTGGTCTGGAGGGACAGGCGGCAGCCAGCCAACCGACCAGACCAGTCCAGCCAGTCTGTGTTTTTGAGTTCTTGTTTTTTGGATGCCTCTATGAATTTACATATTCAGTCATTCTTTCAATCTAGTGCATTTGCAGCGTCTGCTACCCAGAGAGCTGTAGTATTAATACTTAATATGGATTAATACCCAAGATTTTGTTTTGCATGATAAGATTATGTTAACGCAATAACCATTTTATTTGGGGGGGGGGGGGGGCTACACTCTAGCTCTCCAACTCTACACACCATATGCATCACCACCTGGATAGACTGGATGAAGTCAGATTTCATGAAGCAATGATGTGACATTATATCATATTTATGAACATATTAGTAATTAAAGAAACACCAAAAAGAGACCCTCTTGCACGTTGATCAGAAAGTGCTTACCGGGAGCGGGAACGACTGCGGCTGCTACTGTCACTGTGGCTACGGCTCTTCCGTGACCTCCTGCTTCTGGAGCGAGACCTACACACACACACACACAACAGGTAAATTAAAGCCTTTGTCTCAAACATTTCCCCATGCCCTGAAACCTGTCTGCAACAGTTCTCCGTAGATAAGGACGTTAATGTTTGTATTCAGTAAAAAAAAAAAAAAAAAAAAAAAAAAAAAAAAAAAAAACAGAAGATCCCTGCAACTTCAACAACAGGAAGAAGAAATCAAGTTCAACTGATCCTTAAAGAGACAATATGCCTTCCTGTCACAGGACACAAACTGTCAAACATTTTGGGAAAAACACAAATAAACACACACACGCCCATCCTCACCTGGAGCGGCTCTGGCTGCGGGAGTAGGAGCGGCGACTGCGGCGAGCCCCAGGCCTGTCCTCGATGAGTCGGATCTTGCGGCCGTTCACCATGGTGCCGTCCAGCTTCTCTAGAGCCCGCTTCATGTCGGCGTACAGACGGAACTCGATCACTCCCTCATTCCGTCGGCCGCGGTTCGTGTCGGCATATGTCACCTCACCTGCCTGCCGCATGTAATCCTGCACCGAGCGACACACATGGGTAAGTGACTGCACTCAGAAACTCACGAGTTTTAAAGATACAGTACTACACCAAAAACACAGGTGTTTAAAGCCATGAAGTCCTGTAGTGTGTAGCGCATATAAGAATTAGAACAGTTCTTGTATAGCTACTGTGTAATCCTGCACTGTTAATCCACAAGAGTGTCATGTGGGAGGAAAACAGTTTCTTCCCCCACAGGACCACTGGAGATAACAAGCATAAAGCACTCTGGCATGTGTTACATAGAGCTTTGAATTGTTTGTGTAGTTTGCCATACATGTTTTGAGAGCAGAGTGAAACCAGCTTTCAACAAACCAGCAAAGTTATCTGACCAGTATGTCAAGGGTATTTCATATAGGGTGTGTTCGAAACGGGAGACAGCTGCCTACTGCCCCCCTCCCTACATAGAGAGCCGTCTCACTAGACATGACTTCGGATTAAATGCATCTTTTAAAAATGAGCGTAGCACTCTAGAATCTTTGGTTAACACTACGGTATGACGTTAGCAAAGGCCTGACGTTAAACTAAATTAGCTTACGTAAGCTAGCAGGCTAACGGTATAAATTAGTTTTACGGCCGGCAGATATATCAGACCAGACGCTATTAATGGTTTATTTCTAATCTGTAATCTACAAATCTAAGCAAAATAAGGTCACACAAATGACATTTTAAACAAATTCAGCAGCCATTACCGATGTCATCCGCCATGTTTGTTTACCTTTCACAGACGTTTCAGACGTTGCCGCAAGGGATTATGGGTAGGAGGGAGCATGAAGTGTGCATCGATGCTGCCTTCAAAAATGACCGTTATTTGGGAATTCTAAGATATCTTAAAAGGCAGCAGAATTTGTTTTTTTGGTTTCGAACCGCACTTGCTGCCTTGCTCCCCAGTTAGATATCTTAAAAGGCAGCAACTTTACCCGTTTCGAACACACCCATAATGTAGTGAATACTGGACCAAATTCTATCAATGTATGTACAAAACCGAATGCCAATAATTTGATTCAAAATACACTTGCCCAGTTCAGCAATATGTGCCAGAGCTTTTAATAGTTTTACTAGGTTAAGCCTAAAATAAAAATGATGTATGGCTTAATAACCTAGTAAAAACTATATTTTATTATAATGGCTTCTTACCACTTGTCCTGTGTCTGTATTCTTGTTCGGATTAGTTATTAATTTGCAATAATTGAATGATAAATTAAAATTTTCAAGCAATTTCAAACTTTGACAGTGTTGTCCATCAATATTACTGTCTGAATACCCAACACAATTACACAAATGAATGATTCATACATCACACTGCAGCATGCTCCCACCCAAACTATCTCCGTGTCCCTCCACACACACACACACACACACTCCGTACCTTCAGGTCCTGCCAGCTGCAGCGACTGGAGAGGTTCTCTACAATCAGCCGGTAGTCGGTGCGGACCGGAGGTCCATACCGGTCCCTCCCTCCCCTGCCATACCAGTTGCCTTCAAGGTGACAAGGACAACAGGCATTAGGGTTGGAGACCAGCAGATCATATCAAGAGTCACTTGATATGACACACACACACACACACACACACAAACAAACACAAACACTCCAGACTACACAGAGTCAAATATCTGAAAGGAAAACTGAGAAATCAACAAAGGAAAATGGTTTCTGAAGGATTTCATTCAAAAGGAATTTACAAAATAAAAATAACAAACCTTGAAGCAATTAGGAAGGAGGCAGGTTTTACAATACAAAACAAATATTCATGTTGTTTTAGAAGAAAACTGCACAGTTATCTACTACATTATTTTGCATTTACCATCCTATATGCTCTACTGTAATATGCTGACTCAAAAGAAAATGTCAAAAGGGCAATTACTTCAAGCCACAAACTGCTGACTTAAGTAAATCCAAATACTTAAGTACAGTTCTCTTCTATCAAATCTAATCAAATCTCACTTTATAAATAATAAAAAAAGAAACTAAAAAGAGAAGGAAAAAAAAAAAAAGTACCACAAATAAAAATCCAAAACAATACAAATAAATATATATGTACAAATATATATATTTCAGGCACCTAAAAGAGCTCAACCCACATCTGTCTAAACCCATGGCATCCTCACCACCCGGCCTAACGGGGCAAAGCAGTCTTCACAATGGCTCCCATATTTGGTCTGCCCAGGGGCCCACTTTGGTCAAAGAGCCACACTCTTGGAAAGGGGGGACACCATGGCCAGCAATAGGGGGGCTTGCAGTCAGACTCTTTCAATTAAAACATTGAGGTTCTTTGTTAAATTTCTAGCTTTATTATTTGCACAAGTCAGTTTATAATATATATATATATAAATATAGAGAAAGATATCAAATTAAGATATAGATATGTATTGTATAGATAGAAACAAGAAACAAAAATTTAAAAAAGAAGAATGCCTGAATTATGGTTAGATTAAGATATCATATATTTATATAACATAGGCAGAAATTACTGCAACACGTTTGATCATTCAAAATGTTTAAACTGCATTTAAATATGTTTTGCTTTTAATCAACTCCATTCTCCTCATTGTCCTGTGAATTAATTACGAGCCTTGCAAAAGCCTTTTACAACCCTCAATTCACAATGAGGCTTCTCAGTTTGCTATTGGTGACTCCAGTGTGCGTAGTTATCTCTCTCAGGTTACTAGTCTGTGTCTGGTCAACATCTACATTCCAAGTCCAAAGTGAGACCAGCTAGGACATTGTGTACCAATGGCCATGTTCTACAATCAAAAGCAGGAGGAGCAGTTGAGTCTGTGACATATGACCAAGCATCATAAAATTGTACATGTGGCCAAGAAATCTCTGCCTCTCTCCCATATTTTTTACCTTATTCATGGGCTACAAAATGTATGAAACATTCACAGCCCATAGGAATTGAATAATTCTTATATGTGCTTATATAATCTTTCCACTATTGCAGGATAAGAAACTTAAGTCTTGGATATTTTTATGACAAAATAAGAATTTAAGTCCATTGTGAGTCCAACTAGGCTACCACTAATGGTCCACTTTATTTTGGAGGGGGGGAAAAAATCCATCTTCATGTTCATAGTCAGTTATATGTCTAATCAATGGAGTATGGAGTGGATAGAATGTATTTGCATAATAATCAGTTACAATTTTAACATATCTAAATTAATCCTACCAGAGTTCTGACTTGCATATTCTGGTCATATCTCTATAGGAGAATTAATCGCACATGTCGCCACCAATGACAAACGAGAGGGCATGCAAGTGCTGATGGAGGATACTAGTACCCAAAAATTAGAGCCCAATTACTAATCCCAAATCTTAAAACGGTCTTGCAGGGCACTTACTTCTCCCAGAGCCGCCACCACCACCGCCGCCGCCGCCGCCGCCGCCACCACCACCACCAGAACCATAACTGCCATCACGACGAGGTCCTTTGGTGTGCTCTACGATAACCCTCTCGCCACAGAGGTCCTTCCCGTTCAGGTCGTACACAGCATCGTCTGCATCTCTCGGGTCATCAAACTCAACAAACCCATACCTTCATAGGTATAAAGAGAAAATCGCTTTAGGGCTGGTGGTTGATCAATTCTGAGCAATGAACAACATTGTTATGTATGCTTCCAATCATTCTAGAGAACTGTGCAAAGTCAAATGGACAGCGGGGCTATGAGTTTAATGAACAAACTTACATAATGTAACGTTAATCATTTCAGGCTAACTAAGTCATTATAGAAGTTCGTGAGACGTTTCTGGATAGGAACATTTAACTCCAAATACAAAAACAAATCAGTGGTATCGATGACTTTTAAAGACTTTAAGTGAAACAGGTGAGTTTGATTCGATAAGTAATTCTACACAGGCTATGATTAGTGTTTGTAGAATGTACTGTGTGCAATTATACCCTTTACCAAAAGTCATTTCAATATGTTATTACTGATAGCATAAATGAGGCATTCAATTAAACCATGGATAACTACACTTGCAAGAGCAATGGCGTCGTAACGTTACACGTATGTGATCAGTGGCGCTTTCTGGTGGTTGCAGATGGCAGGCTACCGGCTGCTACATGCTAGACAACTAGCTAGCATGCTAACTACACGCGGCGATCACAAAATCAGCAGACTACAGGCTACATTGCTATGTAGCAGAATTTCGAATAATAGTAATTAACAAATACAGTGCGCAGTTACTTATACACTAAACTTAACTATATCGAACGGGTAGATTCGTGATAAATAGTTACATTTCGATGGCCTAGGTAACGTTAACTAAACCTAGCTAGCACAGCTAAGTGAGTCGTTAGCTAATATTAGCTAGATACAGTCGGTGTTCATTGGTCAGGACAAAGGCCAAGGTGTGTTAAAGTACATTCAATTAACTAAGATGATGCGTTGGAAAGTCTATGTAAGAACAGTTTTACGGTCAAGGGCACATTTACCCCCAATATGTATGATTCGCAATCTCTGTTCTACTCAAATCGTTGGGCCTGTAATCGCCGCCACAATTTATGTTAACGTTAGCTGTTAGCATAAGTAACGTTAACCGATTGTCAGAAAACGCTTCTTCCTTTTGTGAACTTACCCATTTTTCAAATCGACCTCCAGTATTTTTCCATAACCTTTGAAAAACTTCTCCACGTCTTTCTCTCTTGCGCGATAGCTCAGCCTGCCTATGTAGATCCTAGACATTTCCGCGGCTCTGTGTATGCGTTGTGTTTCACTTGTTCAAAACACACTCAAAAATGGTAGATGGGCGGAGCAAGATACTTCATGACGACCGACTTCCTGGAACCAGGATCGCACGCACGAGGAGAGGGGTCACAAATCCCCTTTATGCAAACCAGAGGAGGCGACTGTTCCAATGCCTACCTCAATATTTCATAAAATATATAAAGTATTGTCCCTCTGGGGTAAGGGACATTGATTTTGGGCACGCTGTAGTTCTCAAACCCTTCCGACCAATCGAGAAAAAATTGGACATTTTTGGACTTTCTATCTCGGAGAAAATCAACTTTATTTTAGGTGTGCAATTTTGGTCCCTGTACCAAAGATTCTAGAGCTCCGCACCGACGCACCGGCGTCACGCAATCCAATTTTCGATATGTAGGCCTAGGCATTGAATTTCAGTGGGCAGTAGATGGCGCGCTTGCACTGTAATAGATCTGAAAAGGCCACCATTCATGTATCTGCATTGTCTGCATAAATTCAAGTTTATTATGACCACCGCATAATTTTGCGTCAACGATTCCCGGGACACTGACCGGGGTGCACGAAACTTGGTGGGCATGTAGCCCCAAAAGGATGACTCGGAACCATTGTTTTTCGCTTTGTTTTTTGTTAAAACAAATTAAAAAAAATTGTATGTTAAAAATGAAAACGCAAAAACGAGGCATTGTAATCGCAAGTATCTTTGGCTGACAGGTTCAAAACTGCACGGAATTTGAAGTGTAAGATAATTATGACACCCACTGAATGCATGCCAAGTTTCGTGGAATTCCGTTCATGGGGGACCATACAATACATGAATATGTGTACATTTAGTTACTGTACACTAAGCATGCATGCACACACACACACACACACACACACACATAAAGATACATGCACACACATGCAGGCACACACACACACACACACACACACACACACACACACACACACACACACAAGCACAGACACATACACATAAACACACACAAGTATGCACACACACGCACACATGCACACGCACACACACATAAAGACACATACACACACAGTAGACATGTAGGCATACGTACGCACGCACACATGCACATGCACACACTCATAAACACACACATAAAGACACACGCACACACATACACACACAGTAGACATGAAGGCGTACGCCCGCACGCATGCACATGCACACACACAGGCAAATAAAAGAAAATAAAACAAGTAATAAGATAACCTACATAACATTATAAAGGAAGGGGGAAATAAAAATACAGAAAAATATTAATAATAACAATAATCAAGGATACAAGGAAGTTTATTGTCACATGCATATAGTTACTGGATGTAAGAAATGCAGTGAAGGGGGGGTTAAAAGTACAGTAGAAGAGGGGTTTAGTAGATTAAGTGGCTAGGGCTGCATAAGAAAGGTGGGGGAGGATTGGGATGGGGGGGGGGGGGGCACCAACAAGGAGCAATAAATAGTAAATAATATATAATAAATAATATTTATATAAAACAATTTGACATAGGAAGGTTTGTGATTACAGATCTGAATTGATTATAGGAAAGTAGAGCGTTAATTTTTATGAAGATTGAACATTGAAGACTCCCAACTCCGTGTCAAAGATGATCAACCCACTTTACCATAGAGGATACAATGATGAGTGCTAGCCATCACCAATAATGAATCTCTCTTAAATGTGAGTTTGTCATCCAGCTAGATACCAAGATATTTGTATTCAGAGACTCTATCAGTGCTGGAACCATTTACAGTGGTTATTTATTGAATTTCCCCTTGGGGATCAATAAAGTATGTATGTATGTATGTATCTATCTATCTATCTATCTATCTATCTATCTATCTATCTGCACACCATTAACCTTACCATTAACCTTGGGGCTTTTCTCACATCACTATTAACATTTGCACAGCAGTTAGTGCATTTCTCAAAACAATTAGTGCAAACTGCAAAACCTAGTGGATGACCTGCAAAAGCACGTCACTTGCTCAAAATGGATAGTCCATTCCTCAAAAGCAAGTATTTATGTCAATGAAACTGTCAGTGTCATCAAAATGAGAAGTCTTGACACCATCGTTTATGAACAAGAAAGTCAAATGGCTTTGTCATGTTTTCATTATGACAGATTCTCTCAGTATTTTCTAATGCAAAAAAAAGGTCAGAACTCGGTGACACTACCTGAACATGCTCAAGACAGCACTAAACAGTACTTGTACAGCCATTTGAAAACTACAGTAAAGTTACACATTGCTGTAGTTAGGGGAGTAAGTGAGTACAAGACACTGAATATGTACATTTTTACTGTATGCTCTTTGCAATTCCACAGCATTGTGACAGAATTTGATAACTAGTTCAACAATTTTGTATGTAATGACTCAAGCAATGAAATGAAGACTATTAGTTTTATTGGGAACGACTATTCAGCATCCATAAGTATAGTTCATTTTGACTGACATGACATAAGCAAATGATAATGTTAAAAAACAGCAGAGAATTGTATGAAAGCAACTGATACATGTCCAAAAGCATTTGCAATTTGTTCAGAGGAAGGAGAAATTGCTACTATGATGTGCACAAATGACTAAATGTTGTGGAGGTTGAACTAATAGTTATGAGAATTTTCATTCTGATCTGAAAAAAGCACCAAAGCGACTGAGAAAAACTGTAATGTTCCTCAATGCTCCTCTAGTCAATATCATTTAGTTTTCTTTTCATTTAGTACTAATTTAAGATTAATGAGAGCTTCTTGAAGAACATTAAATGAAAGCTGAAGATTATCAATGGCAAGTTGAAAAGAGTCAGCAATACAATACAAAATAGTATCATCAGCTGACGCATGACGCAGTCCACCTCACCGAGATCACAGAATTCATAGTTTACCTAATAGTGATTGATTTGTTGTGCATTTCCCCTTGATAGCATTGAGATGTTAAACATTTCCCCATGATGTGTTGAGATATGTAATGTCTGTTAATATCTAACTACAAGACTAAATGTTTGAATTTCCCCTTAGGGATCAATAAAGTATCTCTATCTATCTATCTATCTATCTATCTATCTATCTATCTATCTATCTATCTATCTAAATTTAGGACTTCACGAAAGCTCACTGCATTTGAAAGTGGTCAATACCATGGTAATGACAGTTCTATATGTAAACACAGAGTAAACCCCTTAAACTCTGTAGGATGTGACACAATAATGTGCGAGCACAGGACTGGACAGTGGCCATATGACACGTCAGCAGAGGACTGTGTTCAGAGTCCGGGGGAGATCAAAGCCTGTTAGAGTCAGAGATATAGCCAGCTGGTTCAGCCAGACAAACATTCACTTACTAATAATGGCAGATGCTGGAGCTTATAGCTACCGGCAGGTATCAGGCAACCCAATTGAGATATGGCCTTGAGGTTTGACAACACAAAGTACTAGATGGCTGTCCAGAGTAAAATGATGTAGAGAGAATATACAGTCTGATTCAGTGCTGAAGGGTATGTCAGAGGTGGACGAAGTACACAATTCCTTTACTTAAGTCAGTGGTCCCCAAACACGGCCCGGCACCTCATTTTGGGTGGCCCCCCAAAACATGTCTGTGGTATATAGCATCCGGCCCGCACGGGAGTACGACATCGTCAAACTAACCTCCGCAATTTCCCCTATTCATTCTCTATGATGAGTCTTAACAGTACACATGTAATACTCTGGTGGTTGTTTTGGCGCTTTTTCGCGTTTGCCATCGAAAACGGAATGAAATATACAGGCCTACCTGCAAACAATGTAAGAGGCCTATGCTGACTGCATCAGTGCTCAAAGTATTCTAAAAGTTTATCCATTAATTGTTAATAACTAACTAACTTCTATTCAAGTCATATTGCTGGGACTTTCTGGGATATTTATTTCTATTTTTTATTCACTAGTTCAAATGTTCATACAAAGAGTTCACAAAGTTCTCATAAGGTGAGTGAAATTTAGAATGGTGGTCATTTTAAACCACTTCAGCACTTCATAAAATTCTCAGAGTTCACACATTTTTAATAGAATATACTTTTGTGACTCCCTGCTAATACTTTTGGGAATGCAAAAGTATTTTTATTAGTAGGCCTATTATTTAATTTGAGCTACATTTTACACCGATATGGCAATATAAACACAGCTAACAATGGTAAATTGCAATAGCCTATGATTAAATGTAATGGAATATTCAACTAAGGTAGACTGCTGTTCACAGCACTAAGCTATTTATGGTTACTGATATACTCCGAGTCTCTGGCCCTCTCTTAGAGCCAGGCATAAGTGAGCTGGCCCTCGGAAGAAAAAGTTTGGGGACCACTAACTTAAGTGATAGATAGACCTTGTCAAATATTACTCCAATACAACTGAAAGTTGTTAAGTCAGATTTGTGTCAGTTGAAGTACATAAGTACTTGCTTTTCCTTACATCCATCAAAAACATTTTACCGTATGTTCATAACTTTGCAACTGTTCAAATGGATGCAATAATATAATTCAAATCATTATTCATTCTCTGCTCACAAATCTAAAACATTTTCACTGCCAAACACAAACAGATAACTGAATTATGTCAATTATTTATTGTTTAGTGATGTATGCTAAAGATCTAGTTATGTGGTGAATGTCAGGTGATTGTCTAATTTCATTCCAATTTCACAATGATCATGGAGGATAGCCTGGTAACACCAGACCACTTCTCAAATCTCAATTGCTAACAGGTTCGTCTGGGTTCTCCCAGGCTACATGGAGGATGTGCTGATGAAGAATCTGCTGTCACCATCATTACCACAGCCAATTTAGCAAGTTAAAATTGGACTATTGGAAAAAAATGAACTTCAAGGTGGTCTATCACATACATTACTGCATTCAAAGAATCAAATGTGGTTAAAAGTAACGAGTATTTCATGCTCATATTTCAAATGTAGTGGAGTCAAAAGTACAGTATTTGCATTTCAAATGTAGTGGAGTAAAAGTCACAAGTTTCCAAAAAGATTAATACTCAAGTAAAGTACAGATACTCAAAAATCATACTTAAGTTGTAAGTAAATGTACTTAGTTATTGTCCACCCCTGTAGGCTATACTATGCATTACAGTATGAAGTATATGCGCAAACAGCTTAGCCCTTAGCAGCCTTGGGTCCCACAGAGTGAAAGGACAAAAAAATAGGCCTAAAGTTTTTCCCCCCTCTCAGTTTCTTCTTAGATATAGGGTTCATATTCACACCTGCCACAAGTACTGAGTTAAAATCTTTTATTTATCTAGTGTATCGGCCTATGTCATTATTTAGGACGTGTCTATTTTGATAGATTGTTGCAAACTTGACTACAAACATCATTCAAATAGAATTCCAACAAATAGCACTGATGCATGACTGATGCAATAATGCACTGATGCAATAATGGAATAAATATATGGTATGTTTCCTAGTAACAGTAGAATGTTACTGATCTAGCGTCTTCGGTAGTCCACCTCACAATAAAGGATCCCCATTGCAGGCTTGCAAATCTATTGAGGAATCCTACCATAGCCTCCAAGACAGGGGATAGCCTACAACGGTTAAAATATCCCTTACCAAAGGATACCATCTAGGCTACTTATTTTAGAATGTAATCCTGAACACTGTATTCGTGATCTCTAATGAAATGGAAAGCTTGCCTTCAGAGGCCATAGTTTACACTTGACCCAAAGGTCAGCAAGTTTTGGCAAATAATAGTCTACTAGACCATGGATAGAGGATGTGGAATGGCTATTCCATTAGGCAGAGTTTATCGCCTGTTGTCCTCCTCCTCCGTACCGCCGGTGAAGCTGCCGTCAGAGGACTGGACATTCTCTCTGGAAAATGACCCTGAAGGCAACGGTAACATTAGCCGCCACATATAGTCAAGTTGTCCATTTGTGTTAGCTACAGCTTTACATAGTGTCTACCGTTTTCGGTTAATTGGATTTAATTATCTCTGTCAAACAAAATCGCCTCATTGTTGCCAAATTCCTGTCTGGCTCGTCAGGCTAAAATTCCTGGGGTCCTGCAGGATTTTTTTATTTTTTGTTTAGCATGCACTTCCCAATATCACAGACAGATGGCGGAGTTAGACAAGTTTTTTTATGAGTGAAAAAAAGTTTTTCTTGGTCATTACAAGTGTGATGCTTGCATGTGTAAGGCCTTAAAGAATGGATAGGTAGGAAGGCTAAGAACCAAACTAAACGAGTCTATACACCACTGTTGACCTTCCACACACCTTCGTTTTTTTAGACCTTAGTGGTGTGACATAGCCTAATGTTTTGACACGAATCATAAAATGTATGGCAAAGGCAAGCGACATCGAATAGCCATTTGTAGTGCAAACATCTTTTCCGGATGCGTGACATGTTTTTTGTTAAATCCGCATGTAGGCGTTTTTACCTTGGGCACTGGGCTAGCTCTCTGAATTCACTTGAATAACTTTTGAGGAATTCGTTGTATAGCCGTTTGAGCTAACTGTAAAAGTTGGCCTAGGCTACTTTATCTGTTCAGGTTTCTTTTGCAACAGGTTTAGTTTGAGAGACTATTTTCAGGTTAAATGTAAATCCATTTGCTTGGCCACTCAAGATGCATATTCCAGTCTTGTCCTCGCTGCAAAGAATGCAAAAAATCTCTTTGGTGTGGCTTGGCGAATTCTCGCGAGACTGCATTTGTGGCGATTCACCAAAGCCAGAGTACGTTCAGCTCGCGCGCCGCCCTATTTGGATGCATTTGAGAGTACGCGGAAAAAAATACGTACGACTGTCGGGACTTGAAGAGTTGCCGTGAATTCATGAAAGGGAATGTCGATCAGTGAAAGATCGGTTACTGAGGCGGCAGGGAACATCATGGGTGAGTTATCAGTCTCTTTTGTTCACGGGGAAAACTTTTGCGCTGGTCAGCGTGAAAACGGTGCATTCAGATAGCTCCATTCAAGCCAGTTAACGTTAGACAAAGGAATAATCTCAAATTTCACTAGCAAAGGAACAGTTAGTTGAAAGTGAGCGCGACAGAGGTATTTCCTGTGTGTTCTTTTTCGCCATAACCGAACGACATAGGTTTTTTTTCTCCCACTGTAGCAGTAGCGTAACCCAGTGTGCTAGCACTGCCTCTGTCCACAGCTAACTGTTGAGCAGATAATTTCATAGGCTTTGTAATTAACCGTAGTCGCTAGCGTCTCGGAGATTCACCCGGTTTCAGATCCTTACAAACACACAGCCAGCAGTTCAGTCCAGAATAGCGATGTTTATGGAACCATTTACATTGATGGCTTTTTTGATTAGTACCAGTTGCAAAGGCTCAGCTGTAGGCTATGCTGGGTAGTGTAACTTAAGCTTTCTGGTTACAGGGATGTCCATCACTCCACAGATTATATAGGTTTTGGTTTGCTAAACGTGTGAATCGCACTTTGCCACGTAGATATAAATACTCTAAGAAAATTAAATTATCGTTTGTTACTCTGGCAGTTGCACCATTACTTTGTATCAGAATAGGCTATTTTTGTTGAGCCTCTGTGAGCAACAGTGTTGCCTTCCTGATGTAGTTAGTGTTAGATTAACTTTCTGTCTGGGGTGACGCCAACACGTCCGAGGTAACCTGTTAACCCAGATTGTCAGGAACCGAGATCGGAATGTCCTGTAGCATTAGCCAACACTCAATAGGCTGTCGATATAACTAATTGATCCGAATCACTGTTAGGCCTACTCCAATTCTGCCCTCTGGCAGTTTTACAGACATCACATTTATGTAACCTAGAAAATCATTGTGGTGCTGCGAACTCTGATCTTATTGCAAAGCCTGTAGCATAGAGAGCTAACAGAACCACTACATTGATCAGCTGTTTCAGTAGGACGACTCACGAGTGTGAGTCCTGGCAGCATTTATTTCACTGACACCAAGTCAGTAATGTGCACTGATTCATAAGTCATCATTACACCACTGGGAAACCGGGTGTGTGCCTGTTAGTAAGTAAGAAAGTATGTTTAATTTGTATAGCACATATAAGACCAAAGTGCTTCACATAGCAAAGAAAATAAAAGAAAAAAGAAAGACAAATAAAAGCAAACACAACACACAGACTAACATGCAGTATTTACAGACCAAGACAATAAGACTATCCTCCAAGAAATCAACTTCAGTACCAACAGTCACCAAATGCCAGACGGGAAAAGTGTGTCTTAAGGTTAGATTTAAAAGTAGTAAGGGTTGGTGTATTGTGAGGTCCATTGGGAGAGTATTCCAAAGTGTTGGTGCAATCACGACAAATGCACGCACCGCCTCCTTTCTGTTTGAGTCGTGTCTGTGGGATACTCAAAAGTGACTGGGATGCTGACCTCAAAGACCTTTAGGTAGTGTATGGGTGCAGCATGTCAGCAACATATGTGGGAGCATACCATTTAGAGCTTTAAAAACAAGCAGTGCCACTTTGTGTTGGATTCTGTTGCCTACAGCACAGGGAGCCAATGCAGGGCTGCTAACACAGCTGTAACATGTTCTCTCTTTTTTTGTCCCAGTTTGTAGCCTAGCTACAGCATTTTGCTCCAACGGTAGACAACATGGTGCTGATTCAGATATAGAATACAGTGCATTACAGTAATCCAGTCTAGATTAAATAAAAGCATGAATGACCCTCTCAAGGTCTGATGGCATTAAAAATGACTTGAGACTGGTGATTGTTCTGAGCTGGAAGAAGGTACTCTTGACTGCTGCATTAATTTGCTTATTAAATTTGAACTGATTCAAAAAGACTTCCCAGATTTTTTACTATTGGTTTGACGTTGGGGGTGAAGGGAGCGCACATTGTCCCTTAAGATCTTAATTACAGTGAGAGGGCCAAACAAAATGACTTCTGTCTTGCTGTCATTCAACTGTAGAAAACTATGTCAAGACTATCTGTCTTCCTGTCGACTTGGAATAACTTTGACGTGTGTCGTGTCCTTGGGCCTGAATGTAATTCACAGCAGCCTGATCAATCATCATTAACGTTAGCCTGATTTATATACATTACACACATTCCAGTGGCTCCGTTCACTCCACATACTTCTGTTTCACAGTGGCCACCTCATGGGGTTTGTTTCCAGACTCTGCCATTGCAGGGATCTTCTGGCACATCTTATCCGGCTGTCTCTGGACTAGATTCATTGCTATCATGCCTGAATCACATGGCTTTGGCTGCGCTGTACCCCTCTCTCACATGTTCGTGGCCTGACCCTGGGAGGGAGCCTCTCTCACGGAAGAGCCCAGCCCACTGGGAGTTGAGGAGGAGAGGAGGGAAGGGTCAGGGTCACACAGACATCCCTGTCCCGCAGCCGACTGACTGTCCGTCGCTAAGCGGGTTTTACTGGACGCTCCTATGTAATCCATGCGCGCTGTGATTTCATTAGGAGCGAGGTCAATGAGCGCATTGTCCATCCTGTGGCTCCTGACGGCGAATAGCAGCACAGTGTGTGCAGCTGTCAGAATGACCGAGACTCTGTCCTCCAGCAGATGTTCTCACACGGTCCACCCTCACCTGGCGCCTGCCAGCCCCAGTGATGAGTTTATCAGCAGATCTGTGTGTGAGTGTGTGTGTGTGTGTGTGTGTGTGTGTGAGAGAGAGAGTGAGGGAGGGAGGGGTCAGAGATTGCAGGATCATGTGTTGTCTCGCTGATTTGATCCTGCCTCAGAGTCTGGTCAATGGTCAGTGGATTCGTTCATAGCAGTATCTGCATAAGGCCTGGCTGGTGTTG
>NC_055977.1:28501434-28528934 GCF_018492685.1 Alosa sapidissima
ACACACGCACACAGTTAGGAAAACAAAGCGTTAACCTGCAACCATGCACCTACACAAAGTTTGTGTGTTTGTGAGCAACAAAGCATTCTAAACCCAGGGGTTCAGACCACTAGGATATCTTGCAACAGCACCAATGCTTCTGTAAAGTCATGACTTGTTATAGCCAGAAAACTAGTTAGCTGCCTGATTAGCTAGTGAACTAGCTGACTAGCCTACATCTTTTCTGACTCTTTGTTTGACCAGTGTTATACGGATACTGGAATTCTTCAAACTGAAGTAATTATCTGTGTCTCTGACCAAAACTACACAACAAAAACAACACATTGTTTTTAATATAGCGCTTTTCAAATCACCCAAATTGTCTCTACAATGAAGGCGGAACCTCACTGACCACACCAATGTAGACATAGAACGCTTGCAACAACTGATTCACACCACCACACTGCAACTAGGCCTCGTCTTTGAGACGTTCCTCAGTTTCACCGTTCTCGTCACAATTCTTTGGTGTGAATTGACCGTTGGCTCTCAGATGTAGTGGGCAGCTGAACACACTTGTGACCAGTCCAGGCCAGATTTGCTCCAGCTGTTCCCAATGTTCCGGTTTTGCTCCAACGCTGCCGATTGCGAGGCCTACAGGTCTGTGCAGCCTACCTGCAGGTTTAACGTCTGAGATTGCTCTGGCAGGATGTTGCGGTCAGGTGAACCGTTTCGGTCAGGTTACAGGATTCTTTTTTTTCTGCTTCCATTTCCCCTCGCTGAAGTCCTGGCTCCTGGTTGGATGATTTGAGTCGACTGGGGAGGAGCTACGTGTCCTAAAAGCAGAGAGATGTCGTGGTTGTGATTCGGAATGAGAGATAATGGACCTCCCTCCCTCTCTCTCGCTTTCTCTCCTGCTCGCTCTCTCTGTGATTCACAGAGACTGAGACACACCCCACCCCCATCAGAGAGAGATTCTGAGTGAGAGATAAGATATATTAGAGACTGAGTCAGGCATCCCCCATCAGAGAGAGAGAGAGTGTGTGTGTGTGTGTGATAATGATAATGCTGCTATCTCATTGAGTGGATTGGTCAGGAGGACGTGACTCTGGGGTCTGTTGTGCTACTTTATTAGAGGACTGGAGCTTAACTTACATTCAAATAGGCCCACAGGGAGTTTTAGTCTCTCTCTCTCTCTCTCTCTCTCTGTGTTTCCTGTCATGGTGTCTGTGCACGGGAAGTGGTCTACAGTTCTGAGTTATGAAAGTGTCTACGTGTGTGTGTCTGTGTCTGTCTGCGTGCTTGTGTGTGTGTGTGCACACACCTCATGCCATCTCACTGGTGTGTAGTAAGGGTCCTGTTCACCTCAGAAGCCTCTGGTCACAGGGGTGCAGCAGTACCTCTTTCCTCAATGAACACTGAGTTGGATGCTGCGTTGGTGCGCTGGTAGTTAGATGCCAATAGGTTCAGCTGGTTAGATGTTGGTCTGCATGAAATACTGGTCTAGGTTGTACTAGTTAGGTACTGGTCTGGTTAGTGCTGGTCTTGATAGCGCTGGTTAGGTACTGGTCTGGTCAGGTCAGTGCTGGTCTTGGTAGTGCTGGTTAGGTACTGGTCTGGTCAGTGCTGGTCTTGGTAGCGCTGGTTAGGTACTGGTCTGGTCAGGTCAGTGCTGGTCTTGGTAGTGCTGGTTAGGTACTGGTCTGGTCAGGGCTGGTTGAATGAAGGTCTGGATGAGATTCTGGTCTCTCCTGTGTTGCCCTCTGGCTGACTTCAGTACCAATGACCCAGTTATGGGCCTGCTATTGATCTGCGGTGGCACGCACTTAATGCCATGGGGGATAACACACCACACAGTGTTATGTCCACACAGCTCTCTGAGTGTGTGTGTGTGTGTGTTGTACCCTCTCCCTCTCGTTGTGTGTTCCTATTGTTTCCACGGATATGTCACACAGCTGTGCCCATGGAACATGGTGGATGACCTCCAGCCGGTGGTGGAGTCAACCACTTAGGGCCTTTAGTTAGTTACCTCTGTACAACTGCCCAATGCAACTGACCAACTGCAGTAATGGCCGAGGGTACTGATAGTGCTACTGCAGAGATGTTTGTTTGAGTAGGTCACCTCTGAGCTGGGTGAGCACACGAGTGTGTCATGACAGGAAAAAAATAATCTGCAACAATCAGAGAACACACACACACACACACACTATGATTCCCCTCCCCCTAATCCATATCAGTGACTGTGGTTCCTGTAGTGCTTGTGTGTGCTTGTGTGTGTGTGTGTGTGTGTGTGTGTGTGTGTGTGTGTGTGTGTGTGTGTGTGTGTGTGAGGCCAGTATATTTGAGACGAGGGGGATACGGTTTTGTCCAAACTCAGTGCAATGTGCCGTTGAAGTGGACAGCAGTCTAGCCACAACATCTCCCTCCCCCCTGGCCCAGTCTGACCACAACACCTCCCTCCTCGAGTCCGCGCTGGCGAAGTCCGGCGTAGAGGAAAGAGACGGCCGTCTGGTTCTGACGGCTGATTAAGCATGCTCATAACGCTGCTGTCTGCCGCAGGCTAGACTAGGATCACACACACACACACACACACACACACACACACACACACACAAAGTGTACACACACACACCTTTGCTTGACACAAACAAGCGCTGTAGTGTTTTTGAGCACCAGGTGGCTTAAGGTAGCCTACTAGGATGTGTGCGCAAGAGAAGGTGTAATGTATTGTGGTAGGCCATGTAGTCCGAGACTTCAGGCACTCTGTGGGCTGCTGTAACATGTTATAGCATGTTTATTATCCAAAGATAAGTCTGTTTGTTGTCTGGGATGTATCGTATTAGCGGCACTAACATCTCCTGTCATTAAACCCTGGTCTTAAAATTTACATTGGATTACCAGTACTTTGGATTATGTGCGTGCGTGCGTGCGTGCGTGCGTGCGTGCGTGCGTGTGTGTGTGTGTGTCATTCTCCGCTTGGTTACTACACTCAAAGGTGAGAATGGTGTCAGCACCTGCCTTTTGTTGCTTTGATTGACAGGTCAGTAGAGGGGCTCTTCACTTGTTAGTTTGATTGACAGGAGAGGGGAGGGCATTTTAGCTAGTTCATTTGATTGACTGGTTGGGGAAACGACATGGGTTCTCTCCTGTGGAGTGGAGCAGTTTTGCCATGGGAATGTGTCTGTGACTGACCGAACTAACTTATGTTTCTCTCTCTCTCTCTCTCTCTCTCTCTCTCTCTCTCTCTCTCTCTCTCTCTCTCTCTCTCTCTCTCGGCTGGTGTCTGATTCATCTCCTATGCCTGGGCCAATGTGAACTCTTCCCAAAGCAGCAGCAGTAAGTATGGAGGCTGTCAAAACACACACACGTTATACTTAGATCAGATTGCAGCCAAACACAATGGGAGGAGACGTTGAAAATGCCCGTATTTTGATAGTGGCACCCCCCCCCCCCCCCAAACTCTACCCCCCCATACATACATACACACACACACACACACACATTCACACAGTTGCACTTTTCTGTTTGAAATCTGTCCACTGGAGCGTCACATACCAGGGTCAATATTTTCAAACGAGTGTGTTACTGACGACCTCTGCCAAAATAATCTGCAGCACCCCATACCCCCATATGTCCTCTCTCCCCACCACCCAACCCCCCCACACACACACACACCACATACTGGAATGAATTGTGTGTGTGTGTGTGTGTGTGTGTGTGTGTGTTTATGTGAGCGGAGTGAGAGTTATGTTTATGTGCAACCTTTGCATGTCATCCGTGCCAACCAACTGCCCCACTTTGCTAAAGCCGTGTCATCTGTTTGGTTTCCGTAGCAACAGAAGAACCTGGAAGGCTACGTTGGCTTCGCCAACCTTCCCAACCAAGTGTACAGGAAGTCTGTGAAGCGGGGCTTTGAGTTCACACTCATGGTTGTTGGTAAGTACTGGACGTCGGGAGCTTCACACCAGCAGAAGAGGCTCTTTCTGTGTTTGTTTGTTTTGTTTGTGTGTTTGTTTGTTTACGTTCACATTAGGTCACTTGGCAGATGCTTGCATCCTTAACCAATGTCAGTGCAGTACAGATCAATGACTGCAAAAACAAAACAATGGACAGCAGCAGTGCACGCTCAGTCAAACATGAAGCCACCAGAGGGGACTAAATATTGGCTTCAGATTGAGATTTGACCCAAACACCATCGGTTCTGTTAACTACATGTTCTAGTTCAAAAAGTTAGGCATTCTTCACCCACGAGTTTTGCCAATGGCCAACTAATTCTGGCTTTGTTCTCTTCAGAACATAAATTCATGACGCCATGCTGTTTGCGGTCACTGGTACATCATCATTGAAGCCTGTCTGTCTTTTGTGTGACAAGAAATGGTTGCATTCCAAAACCTTTGAAAATGGCTATAATGAACGATTCCCCCGTCGGTTTGGCTTGCCATGTTAAATGTATTGTAAACTATGTTTCAGTCCTTAGACCTTCGTCAGGTCGGTCTAGTTCCATGGTTGTCGACCTCTGGTCGTCTCAAACACACACATTTTTGAATATGGCTATGATCCATTTGATTGTTCCAGGGCTGTGTGTGTTTGACAGGGAGTGTGGACAGATGGGGTGTTGATTTGAGAAGAAGGGTCACTTGGGTGTCAGCTCCAAAATGGAACCTTGACCAAGAAACACTCTGAAATGCCTGTGCATGTCCTTGGCGTGTGTGTGTGTCTCGTCTGACCTCGGCTGATGCTCAGCAGTATTGTGTTTCTGGTGAAGAGGCTTTAGGCTCTGGAGCTAGGCAGCTGCAGCAGAGGTTAAGGCAGGGAGAGCATGCGTGCGCACACACACACGCACACACACACCAACCACCTTCCTCACACGGCTTTACTGTAGGGTTTTCCCCCTCAGCTGTGGAATGTGTGTGTGTGGCTGTGGGTGGGAAGTTTCCTGTCACTGCGTGGAGCAGCTGAAAAGTTGAGGAATGTACCAACACTGCAGATGACACACACACACACACACACACACACAGTATTCCTATAGAGATGCATATATATACACACACACACACACACACACACACACACCCCGCCTCTTCCTGCTCAGTAGGCTATTTCTCTCAACTCTCAACTTCATGTAGAAACACACACACACACACACACACATAGTTTTTCTCTCTATCCAGTCACACACCAGACAAGACATTTTGCATTGAGCACATTCTGTACTCTTCTGTACGCACACACGCACAAGAGAAATGAAAATCTTCAGTAGGACGTTTGCCACCAGCACAGGACAATTCCGTGACCTCGCCTCTGAGAGCCGCCCCTTACCCTGTGAGGTCATTTCCTGTAAGGAGCTGTCCCATGCCCCCCCTGCCCCCAGGGCCAGTGGACGGGGTCGGGGTGGGAAGAGGGGCAGGCCACGGCTCGACTGGAATTCCGCTCCTCCCCAGCAGGCGCTCTCCCACTCCCAGAGGAACAGGAAGAGCCTCGTTAGTGGGGACCTTAACGAGCTTAACAAGCTGGAGGAGGAGTGTGTAATTAAAGGCGTGGTGGGATTGGTGGAGCTGGCTGGAGGCTGATGGGCATTCTGTCTGTCTGTATGTCTGTCTGGTGCCCCCGCCCCCCCAGTTTATCTGTGTGTGTGTATGTGTGTGAGAGAGAGTGAGTAGTCTACCCTATGGAGTTTATTTAAGGGTTTAAAACTGCAGGTAAAGTAGGGACAGCCGACGGCCAGACAAGTGTCAATATTTGTTGAAGATCAACACATTCTCTCACACACACACACACACACACACACACACACACACACACACACACACACACAGGCTGGTCTTTGCCTTCAGCTACCACAGCCATGCTTTCACTATAATTCTACTTGCCACCGTGTGTGTGTGTGGGGGGGGGGGGGGTTTGCCTTTTTAGCCACACATGTTCTGCATGAGGACCTCAGCAGCACTATGTCTGTTTTGATTGGCTGTGATGGTCTGCGTGGTTACAGGGGAGTTGCCCTCTTCCCGGTGATGTCAGAGAGATGATTGACAGCTGAGATGAGATGTTGGGGCGTTAACCCCGTGCGTGCCAGACTGCTCTGATGAGTGTCTGATGGGAGGGGACAACAGAGGGAGGAAATGATGTCGTCTGTTTTCCTCCTGTCACTCTTTCCCTGGCTCCTGAACACTGCTCTTCTGTTCTCTCATCCCTGGAACCACTTTCTTTCTTTCTTTCTGCTCTGTTGTCTTCTGTCCTCCCATTTTTGTGTCCAAACTCCCTCTCACTCTCTCCCCCTTTGGCTCCCCTTCTTTCTTAGCACCTTGCTTTGCCCCTCTCTCTTTCCCTCTCCCTCCTCTTTGTCTATCACCACCTTTTAGTGTTCTCTCTCTCTCTCTCTCTCTCTCTCTCTCTCTCTCTCTCGCTCTCGCTCTCTGTCCCGTTCTTTTGTCTGTTGCTTTCCCCGGCCCCCTCCATCTCTCCCTTCCTTCCCGCCTTTCTCTCTTTTCCTACTCTCTACCCCTTCCTCTCTCTCTCTCTCTCTCTCTCTCTCTCTCTCTCTCTCTCTCTCTCTCTCTCTTTCTTTCTTTCTTTCTTTCTTTCTTTCTTTCTTTCTTTCTTTCTTTCTTTCTCTCTCTCGCTCTCTTTCACTCTCTCTCGGTTTCTCTCTCTCTGTACTCTCTCTCTCTCTGTCCTCTGTAGAGGGGAGTTCCTCTCCTCTGAGCGGCTGGTTTACACAGCTGCTGGTTATTTCCTTTAAAGGAAGTGTGCAGTGGGACGGGCCCTGCACCCCCAGTCCTCTCCGCATTGCACCGCGCCACTCCACTACGGGACAAACTGTACAGCACTGCTGCCCTTGCTTTAGTACGGAAGCCCGGCTGGGTCAAACTGTAAAGCACTGCTGCTCTTGCTGTAGTACGGAAGCCCGGCTGGGTCTGTTCTCCTGCTTTTGTCTGGGCTAAGGCTCTTACTGCAACAGGGGTTTGGTTGGGCTGACCTGCACCTGACTGCTCCAACTTTCTGCTAAGGGATAGTGATTGCGCTGCTGGTGTGTGTGTGTGTGTGTGTGTGTGTGGCTGATGGGAGCATGACTGAGCTCTTCTTCCTTTAACGTCATCAGGAGGTCAAGGCCTCTAATGACACAGCACAGGAAACACACACACACACACACACCAAACCAGCCCCACCCTACAACTAGGCAACAGTCAGATGCCTAAGTGTGTACACATGCTTAGAGATGCAGGTGTGCTCAGCTGTGACGCCTGGGTTGAGTTGTGTGTGTTGTTTGCGTCAGAGGTGTGTTTGTGTGTGTGTGTGTGTGTGTCAAAGCTTCCCACTCCTAGCAGGTGACCCAGCAGTAGAGCAGACTGCAATATGAGCCAAATCAAAGTCAGGTCAGGACAATGTTTGTGTTTTGTGCTGTGTGTCTGATACAAAAATGAAAAGACAAATCTGGGCCCCTTTCTCAAACCAGTCGATATCCCATTGGCTAAAAACTACTGATTTTTAAGATCTCTAAGGGGAAGCGAGGTTACAAGTGCTGTTCTAAACCTTTCAAACTCTCTTTTCATGCTTTCTAAGATACCTTTGAACTACTCCCATAAAGGTCATTTTCGAAGGCAGCTTCGATGTATCCTCTATGCTGTCTATTACCCACAAATCTGTGCGGCAACTCTCTCAGCTCTCTCACTCAACTTTTTTCACAGCTGTGAAAAGTAAACAAAGATGGTGGATGATGGTGGACAGCTGCTGATGGTATTGAAATGTTATTTGTTTGACATTTTTTGCTTAGATTTTTTAAAATCTGATTATACTATTGCTGTAACCATTGATGGCATTTGGTGTGATTTATGTGCAGTCTGTCAGCGAACTTTCTAACTTTAGCCTGCTAGCTTACGTAAGCTATTTTAAGGTTCTTGCCGTCTTACTGTAGTGTCAACGTGATCTTAAAAGACTGTTTGAAACCATCGTTCTTAAAAGATGCACTCCAAAATCATGTCTTTTGAGACATCTCTCTGTCATGGAGGTGAGGCAGTAAGGCGCTGCCGTGTGTGTGTGTGTGGTCTGTGTTAGTGTAAATGTATGCATGTGTGTGTGAGTGTTGGCATGTATGAGCTGTGGGAAAAGCAGTCCTTGTGTGTCCAGTGCGGCGGGCAGAGAGGGGAACCATGAATGACCCTTGGTCTGTAATCTGTGGTCACCACGGCGATCTGACACCCATTGTCTCGGCTCACTTCCTCCCTCCCAGCCCTCTGTCAAAGCAGATCCAGAAATTTCTGTGACTGCCAACCACTCCACACTCACACACACACACACACACACACACACACACACACGCACATACACACACATGTGCACACATACAGTACATACACCCCAACTTCAAAAGTAAATAAACAGTCTAATGTTTGTTTTTCTCCATTTAAACAGTGGTAGGCGTGAGGTTAGCTACACACACACACACACACACACACACAGACCACAGGCTGAGGAACAGCAAATGGCTGCAATGTGAACATCTCCCCCTTTCAGCAAAACCGGAGGAGAAGAAATATCGTTTTACTTAATGGCACCAAGTGAGCAAGTTCCAACATGACCCAGGGGCCCCGACACACACACATCTGATGGCGAGTCATTAAAAGACGCCTGTTATCTAGGGAGGAATAGGACACGCTGTTTAAAGGTGCAGTCCTCAATTCTACTCTGTTATACTCTCGAATTTTCTCTGAATACTCCAAATTGGAATTCCTCTCCCATTCCTCCAGATGTTCCACACAGTGTGTGTGTGCCCCAAGAGCAAAACAAAGCGAATTGGACTGAACCGCACACGATTCCAGCCAATCAGCACGTCGCTTCAGGAGCACGGAAGGGAAGGCGGTACAGTTTGATTGGCTGTTGAGCACAAACATTGACAACCTTTCGCCCGAATCCAAAACAAGAATCTGGGGGGAGAGCATGTGGGTTTCCCCCACCACACCGTTACGTCCGTTCGGCTGACAGAAGTCGCCATTAGAGTCTAAGCCCAAGTGAAGAAGCTCCTCAGTGAAGCACGTCGTCTCCACTCCATCTCCACCTGTTAGCCCGTTAGCGCCTAAGCTACACCTCCCCACGTCTCCACCTGCCCGTCGTGCCCGTACCTGCCCCACACCTGATGCCTAGATGCCCTAACAACAGCCCAGAGGCTGTGCCACACTCCAAACCTGTTTCTGGTGTTAATGTGTGTTAGTGTGCATGTGTGTACAGTCACAGGGGGACAAGTTGAGGCATCGAGGAAAGCTCGATGCGTTTTGTTTATGTTCTCAGGCTGGATTATGGGGGATTGGGCGACATGTCTGCACCATATCTGACTGATTTAGCTGAGGAATCAGGAGATACAAATCCTGAAAAAAACCCTAAATCTGGAGCATAGGGGACCAGATTATTGTTATAAGCTGTTATGGGTAACACTTTATAATAACTACACACAATTCATCATTTATTAAGCCTTTGTTACTTATTAGTTAATGGTTTGTTCATCATTAGTAATTTCTTGTTCATACATAATTTATCATCAGTAAAGCATTTGTTCACACAATTACAGGGCTGCCAACTTTTCAAAAAACCTTGGAGTGAGATTTGGTGGGGCCAACCAAAATTTTGCTGCGGAAATTTTTGTTTGGCTCGTTCAGCATTATACCGTACAGTAAAAAAAAAAGTACATTGGTTCTCAGGTGTAGGGACCAGGGTCCCAGAGTTAAATTAACATTGGTATCAAAGGGATCTAGCCTAATGCTAGGACCATGGGCGATGGAGGCATTCTGAAAGTGGGTGGGACATTTCAGTGGGGGGTATGGGGGTCCTCCCCCAGAAAAAAATTTTTGGACTAGATGCAATTTCCTGAATTCTGGTACATTTTACCAGGTTATTTAGATACTTCTATATAACAAAATAAAGCCAGCCTACGAAATTAATAAAAAGTAAATCATGCATAATTTAAAAATAACTCAATATATAGGCTACTTGGCTACGCAATAAGGTTTCCATTACAGCACTGCGGACGTTCAATGAACGCATGAAAGCGGATAAAGTAAATTAAATATCAAACTAAAGCGAAAATGTCATGCTTTTGAAGGCCTACCATTGTGCAGTCTAGCTGTGGTTAGTGACGTGATGCTGTTAATGGGGAGTTTTACATAAACCTATAGGTTATTATTTATTTGGCGTACAAACAGCACTGGTATTTCGCACGGCAATTTTAAAAAGTGGGTGGGTGTTTTGTAAGAATTTAAGAAATGTTTGTATATTTTAACTTTTAAATGCATCAATCTGGTGCACTTTTAAAAATAAATTCAGAGGTCAGACTTGCTTATTTTTATGGAAATATTTGTGCTGTAGCCTAAGCTATTTTGCACTTCAGAATTATAACCATGCATACACAGGTGGAATAGTTATGGTGATATTGCAATAAGTTCACAACCACAAAAACATATGGTCCATTTCACAGTTCAGAAATGTTCAGCACTCCATGAAATTATATAGAGGTGGTCACCTGTGTTTTTCAGCTAGTTCATTTAAGATAATATATTGGTCATTGTAATGGCCATAGCCTACAGGCTATTCCTTTTTCAGGATGTACCCATATCTGCATGATGTGAATGTTTGCATATGGCTTATGTCAGGCTTTATATCAATTTTTGTGTCTCCTTATTTGATTTTCTTTATATTTTTGCATTAATGTCACTAGAAAGCATGGCAATATAAATATATTCATTTATCTGTGTAAGTGGGATTGGCTGGAACCTGACAATATAAGAACCATGATAGTGGGATAATCTACTGAGCAATTTACAAAAATGTATGTAGGCCTACTGACAAATAGTTTACATTAGAATACATTATAATTTCGCCCCAATGAGGCTATGTAGAAATGTGTTGCAATTTCAAAAACAGAGGCATGCTTTATATCCTCGTATTCGGTACTTGCTGTTTATTGTGATATTAGGTTTGCCACATGTTGTGTGAAGGGTTAGTGAGATATTACAACCGAGAGTAATGGGTGTGCACTGTGCAAAATGCAAATATGATTAGCCTAAATTGCACGTCGGTTCAATGATAATTTTCTCGCGAACCATTTATCACAGCAACTTGGCGCTAATATCATTGGAAAGCTTAGATTCCGCTCGTTCACATGATGTGTGATATCATGTATAGGTTTAGTTTAGTTGAACCTCATCTGCCAGGTATTTGACCTACCACGTTGACACTTCAGCGTGAAAAATACTCAAAGCATAGGCCTACCTGAAGCCGGGGGAATGCGCCTGGGATGGCTTTTGAAGTAGCATCGCAAATGAGAGAAAATTTAGAAAATTCCACAGACAGGGGGTGCTCTTGAACCCTCTCACCGTCTCTGAAAGCATAACCGTGGCTCAACAGGTAGATCTATAGGCTAAACTCATTTTTCAGGCATCTGACCGACCGGGTTGACTCTTCAGCGTGAGAAATCGTGGGTGTGGCGTGTGAGTGTGTGAAACTAATCAAATGCGTGTGTCTCACGGCCAATGCGTGAGAGCTGGCAGCTATGCAATTATAAATGGTTTGTTCATAGTAAATAAACTAACTTGGGAGCATATACTGGTGTTGCGGACTTTTTCCCCCTCTCTCTCATCGTAAGTGTTTTGTCCAGCACCCAGGATTAGATCGGGATGTGCGTGCGTTTTTTCCTCTTCATAGTAAATAAGCCTATCCAAAAAATATGTTTGTAAGTACATGATTTATACTTAATAAGTAATGAAACAACCACTTATAATGAAATCATTTTCTTATTATAAACAAGTTGCGAACTATTACAAAATGCTTTGTTCATCATTTGTAAAGCATTGTTCATTAACAATAAAGCGATTATTGTGTATCTTGATTGGGATTCAAATGAAAGCAAAGCAAGTTACTTTATTAACTGAACTTTAAGACGTAGGTCTATTTGATTATTTCAAATCAAATTTCAAACGATGTGCAGCAGACCTGAGGCAACACAATATATTCTTCAGAAATATAGCTGATATAAACTGAAATAAATGCTACTGCAGAAGTGCATGCACAAAATGTAGGTGTACACACATTATAAAGGCCATAACAAACAGAAAATATTATATTCATACTATATTCATTATCTTTGAGATCAGTTGAAAATAAGGAACTTTTCAACATGAGTGCATTGCCATTTTATAGGCCTACAGTCTATGGTGCACTCACTTGCCACACACATCAACGCCGAAGTTTTTAACAGGCAAACACTGGATGAACAATGGATTTTATGGAGCAGCGTCGACCAAATATAACAAATTGTGATTTACATGGCGGCAAAGTGCGATGCTGGTGTGCGGAGTTGAATTGAAAAGAATGGAATCTAATGTAAATGAATGTCGAAACCAGAGTGCATCGCAAATAGTAGCAGCCAAAGAGGAATGTTGATAACAGAACGGTGAAAAAATCTTTGACGGCACACAACTAATGCGTCAGCCTAGGCTACTACTCTTTGGCCGGCTCGTAAGCCCAAGTTACATCTAGTTATTAATTCACAGGACATTCAATCGTGTTTATGTAACTTACTCATGTCGAAACTATGTACATTACCAACCTAATTAGTTTGCAATGCCCCATGTATTGTACAAATGTTGCTACACTTACCATAATATCCCATGCAAAACGGTTAGCTTGCTAGCTAGCTAACTGTGGAATAGCCAACTGTAACATAGTCAATTATCTCACCTAGTTGTGGGAAATAGGCTACGTTCATATTACAAGTGATAGAATGAATGTGTGACTTATGTTTAGTTGATGTTATGACATGTAAAGTTAAGCTTGCTGAACTTAATTATAGCCAGCCACGGGCAGTTTGACTGTGCCTATCGATACATTTGTGACACACTCCTGTTAGTAAACTGGAAAGAGCAAAACATAGGAACATGGTCACATTAATCCCATGAACACACAGATAACTCTTACACCAACCTTATTTTGTGCCTTTTATTCACATTTGTTTCAAGATTTAGTAAGTTTACTATAAGCCCTTTTCGTTCCCCACTTTGATGCAGCATAGGTTTCCATTAAATCCGTCAACTTTCCCCTAAAAGGTTAGGGTGTTAGGGTGAGGATACATATTTTATAAACCACTTCCTAATACTATAATTCATGATTAAGTGGTTAGTTAATGATATTTTGTGAGCTTATCTAAAGTGAGGACTTTCTATGCCTTGCAACACATTTTCAAATGAGTTGTAAAGATTACATTCACATTCATTCATTTAGCAGACAAGCGACATACACATGTCAATTAAATTGAAGGCCATTGACATAACAGTGAAAGCCGGGAATCAAACCCCCAACTTTTCAGGCTACTGCATGCTAGTCCAGCTCCTTATCCACTACACTACCTTGGCCCAGATAGAAACCCCTACAACAAGTTTCTGTTTTCTTCTACTACACACTGTTATTAAACATCTGTAAACTTATTAAATGCTGTATTCTTCATTTGTAAAGCATTATTCCTACATTAATTCTCATCTGTAAATCATGTTTACACACAGTTAAAAATGGTTTGTTCATAGGAAACACGCATGTCTATAGTATATTTTTGAATGGACTGTTGTTATACCACTGGGCAGAGGTAGTGTAGTGGATAGGGAGCCGGGTTAACATGCAGTAAGTTCATTGACGTGTAAGTCGCTTTGGGTGAAAGTGTCGGCTAAATGAATAAATGCAAGTTTAAACTTTATAACTCATTTGTAAATGTGGTGCAAGGCATAAAACACAAAATATCATTAACTAATCACTTGTAATGCCTGAGTTAATTATGAATTATAGTATTAGGAAGTCGTTTATAAAATATGTATCACCCTAACTAATCATTAGTGCATGTGTATGTAACAACTCTTAAATAATGGAAATATTACTTAATCAAAAACATATTATTGCATAATTTATTAAGTATTAACAATAATGTATAAACATATTTAAAATATAGGCTTATTTACTATGAACAAACTATTTATAACTGTGTGAACAAATGCTTTAATGATGATAAATTAGAAATTAGTAATGAGGAACAAACCATTAACTAAGTAACAAAGGCTTAATAAATGATGAATTGTGTGTAGTTATTATAAAGTGTTACCCTGTTATGTCCTCCTGTTGTGCTGCTGTTATTACATATAACGGTGTGTTATCACAGACTAGAGGACGGATGATGGAGGACCGTGTGTGTGTGTGTGTGTGTGTGTGTGTGTGGTATGAGAGAGATAGAGAGCACATACATGTTCCGCCACTCTTTTCGGACTAATTAAAAGTGACGTTTAAAGATGGCAGAGTTTCATTGGTTGTTTTCACAAGACCGCAGTGCCACTATACACACACACACCGTAGTGGCACTATTCACAGCCCCTCAGGCTGTAGTGGAATGAGTCTGCTAGGTTGCTCTGTTGGTTTTGCAGAAGAGGGGAAAAGAAAAGAGGGAGATGGAGAGAGTCCGTCCCCTGGGCGGAGGGGTGCAGGCCAGGGTTGTCATGACGATTGCGAGGTCAGCAGAGCGCTGCCCTCCCGGAAAATATTTACACACTTCAGAAGTGAAGCGAGCGCAAAAACAGAAGTCCTTTTGTGCCGGGACTGATTCATTTATTTATGTCTCCTCCTCTTCATCCCTCTCTCCCTTATTCTCCCCCTCTCCTCTCTTGCACTCTTCCTCCCTTCCTCCCTCTCCTTTTCTCGCGTCACTCTCTGTAACCCCCCCCTTCCTATTCTCTCTTTCTTTCTTTCTTTCTTTCTTTCTCTCTCTCTCTCTCTGCTGACCTTTAACAAGCAGCTCTTGCCAGTCGGCCAAGAAACAAGTGGGGGAAAAAGAGAGAGAGAGAGAGAGAGTGAAGGAGAGAGGAGGGGGATGGTAAACGAGTGGAAGTGTGTTCCATGCTAGCGTTCTATCTTTCTTTACACTGGCCTCTTTGTTCAGCGTCGGCATCACTCTCTTACAGTCACCACACACACACACACACACACACACACACACACAAATACAAACACCCTCTTTTACAGTAAAGACATGCGCATGCACACACACACACTATACACAAACTGGCACAAACGCACTCTTTAGTCAGAACACTCATACATAATCACTGATACAGCCACACAGTGGCTATAGACACAATCACTCCTTTTTCTCTCACAGTCAAAACACACACACACACACCCTCACACCCATACACACATGCTCGCTCATAAACTCATTCTTACACCTACTCACACTTTCATTATCGGCAGCATGACCTCAGGTAGCACATTCTTACCTGGAAAGGGTACAGGGAAAAACACACACACACACACACAGTATTCTGCATGCTGTAGTCCTAGTACAGAATAACTAGGTACAAGGTACACCTAGGCTGGCATGCTGACACACACTAATACACACACTAATACACACACCAGTTGTACTGGTTGCACTAATACACACACCAGTTAAGTGAAACCACAGCTGCTGTTCTTTCTCAGCCTCATAGCTGCTGCTACTTGCTGCTGGACCAATGTGTGTGTGTGTGTGTGTGTCTTGGATGAGAATTGTGAGGAAGAAAAACTCTCCCTTGCGGCGTTTCATGTGCAGCCAGTAGCCACTCACCTCACTCCCCACACCTCACTCTCTCCACTTCCTGTTACACACACACACACACACACAGCGCAGGGAAATGCCATTCAGGAATTCTTATGTGTGTGTGTGTGTGTGTGTGTGTAAGAGTGTAGGTAGTTACGGGCCCTACATTGTTCATCTCGTGTGCACATTATTGTTTGTTGGTTTGTGTGTGTGAGTGCAAGAGGCTAAGTGTGTGTGTGTATGCTCAAATCCAACTGTGGACAAAACAGTAAGCATTTCTCCCCCCCATCTGTCCTGTAGGTGAGTCCGGCCTGGGCAAGTCTACGCTGATCAACTCGCTCTTCCTCACAGACCTCTACTCTGGAGAGTACCCAGGACCCTCTCACCGAATCAAGAAGACCGTGCAGGTACACACACCTCTCTTAGCTTCCCTTCTTCCCTCTCTGCTTCTCTCTTTCCTCTCTCTCTCTCTCCTTCTTTCTCTATCTATCTCTCTCTCTCTCTCTCTCTCTCTCTCTCTCTCTCTCTCTCTCTCTCTCTCTCTCTCTCTCTCTCTCTCTCTCTCTCTCTCTCTCTCTCTCTCTCTCTCTCTCTCTCTCACATTCTGTCCTTATCTTACTGCTAACAGTTCAGGAGATGAATGACTTCCTCTCTGCTCCTTTTTTCCCCTTAAGTTTAATGCTGTCAGAGAGAGAGTGTGTGTGTGTGTGAGAGAGACAGAGTTGGAGAGAGTGCAGGTGTGTGAGACAGATTCTTGGAGAGAGTGTGTGTGTGTGTAAGAGAGAGTCTTGGAGAGGGAGATATTCTCGTGTATCTCCTTGGAGTCAGTGCAGGTCAGATTGGACTGGTAAACGAAAGCTGCTGTCGTTGAATTCAGTGAGGTATATCGAAGAGATGGAAAACACAGAAGATTGTTCTAGATGGTTCAAGAATGTTCTAGAATGTAGTATTTGGGCCCGTAGTTCTCTCTTACTCTCACAGAGGACTTCTCCCCAGCCAGGACAGCTGTGCTCAGGGTTGTTTAACCTTTCACCCTTAACCTCTGACCTTTACGGGAGCGTGGCTCTGACCTTGGCCTGGTGGAGAGGCTGCGCCTAGGGCTACTGCACAGCAGATGTGCGCTCACCTTCCTGACCCCACATTAAATAATATACGCATGCCTGAATAGTGTGTGTCCATTCACCTCTTACCTCCTTCCGCCTCCACTAGAAGTTCTACACATAGGTCTACATTTCTGTGGTTAGTTACAGGTAGCACACACACGCCCTTTCAGCTTACCAGACCTCTCATCTACCCTCAAGGGGCCCCTTAAGACTTTGACACACACACACACACACACACACTGCTGTTTCAGCTTGTGTCCCTGAACAGCTGGGGTTGTGCTAAGACCTTATGAAGACTAATTGTTCTGTTGCATGCACATTAGGACAATTAAAAGTGCATGTATCATTTACTGAGAGCACTAATCCTATCAGGATAAGCCTTTACGCTTTCCTAAACCCAGAATGTACACACAAGTGCACACACACACACTCATACACACTCATGCTCACACGTGTACGCACGCACAAAGACACACACACACACACTCACTCATACACTCATGCTTACACGCGTACGCATGTACAAAGACACACACACACACACACACACACACACACACACGTACGTGTACACACACACACACACGTACACACTCATGCACATGGACTCACTCACACATTCATACACGCATGCAAGCACGTACACACACAGACTCTTCTACAATGAGCACATGCACAGCCCTTTTCATTAAGGCTCAGCACAATCCTGAACACAAGAGCAGAAGTCCATGTTCACATGGTTCAGCTACCAGCGCTGTGTGTGTGCATATAGGTTGTGACCTGCATCACAAGGCTCACTGATTACATAAAGCTAACCTGATTTTGCCCCCCCCCCCCCCCCCACACACACACTGATAAGCACAGTTATACATACACAGACTCACGCACACTCAGTCATATACACATACACACACACACACACACACACACACACACACACACATACACTACACACACACACAGAGACAGAGACAGACAGAGACAGAAAGAGTGATGCTGTTATATCCTGTGTCCTACGTGACGGGACATCCTCTGTGGTTTCAGGTTCTGCTCCTGA
The DNA here is from genome assembly GCF_018492685.1 of Alosa sapidissima. NCBI lineage: Eukaryota > Metazoa > Chordata > Actinopteri > Clupeiformes > Clupeidae > Alosa > Alosa sapidissima. The sequence goes on from NC_055977.1 coordinate 28,519,166, forward strand.
CTACTGTCTTGAGATAGTCACACTGGTGTGTGTTATTGTGCCGTGTGTGCTGGTATGCAAGGGGTGTGTGTGTGTGTGAGAGAGAGAGAGAGGTCTAGGAATGAGTAGTGAAAGCAGGATATGTGAAGTGGCTAGTTGTTTAGAGGTATGAGGATGTGATCCCATATTTGGCACAGAAACCGAAGACACACTGAATCACTGTCACTATGATCATTGAGGTAGACAGAGAGAGAGGCTGAAAGTTGGTCTCCTGTGTGTGGGGGGGGGGGGTGTCTGTCTGTGTGTGTGTGTGTGTGTGAGAATAAGTGTGTGGTATCTGAATGAGTTGCGGAGGTGAGGTGTGAAATGTGATTTGAAAGCTGCTGACAGCTGAGGATTTTTGGCTTTGGGTGCCAGCCCTTCTTCCCAGTACCACCTGTGTGTGTGTGTGTGTGTGTGTGTGTGTGTGTGTGTGTGTGTTTGTTTGTCAGCACTCTACCAAGGCCACATGCTTTCAACAGCCTCTACACACAGCTCTTATACCCTCTCCACACCAAGGATGAAGACCTGTCTCCACACACACACACACACACACACACACACACACGCGCGCGCACGCACACACACCCTCTCCACACCTAAGGGTGTGCTGCCTTCATCACTTCACTGACTATCCCCAAAATCCTACATACTGGCATGCACACACACACAAACAAAGTAGGGTTAATTAGTTGTTGTTTCCACCTTTCACACATTAGTTGTTGTTTCCACCTTTCACACACTCATATACTCCCAGTGTTATATGGGCATGTACACACACACACACACACACACACACACACACACACACACACCATTACACAAACAAAGCTTGAGAAGGTCATAATGGGAGCATCCTAATAGGAGTGTGTTTTAATGTGACACACACACACAAACTTTCTTTCTTTCTTTCTTTCTTTCTTTCCTCTCTCTCTCTCTCTCATATACACACACACGCATGCACACACACACACGTATGAACAAATATGAACTTCACACATACATTAGACAAAGACAAATTCTCTCTGAGTGTGGAATATGACACACACACACACACACAGCTAGTGTGGAGAGAGGCAACTCTTCCTCTGGGTTGTTTGCTGTTTATGCGTACGCTGACAGTGTAATCCAAACAACCCAGATTCCTGAGAGGGTCAATCAGTAGATAAAGCAAGTGTACAGTACACACACACACACACACACACACACACACATACGCCCTTGTATCAGCTATCTGATGTTCAGGGTGGAGGTCCTGCCTTCCTTCTCTTTGGAGACTGATGCTTCCCCCTCAGTACAACACACACACACACACTCTTACACACACACACACACACACACACACACACACTCTTACACACACACACACACACACTCTTACACACTGATTAAGTAGATGTCTAGTTTTATGTGGTGAATCATGACCAGAATAGTCTGTGGGATTGTGTTGTTTTCTTTTCTGTGTGTGTGTGTGTGTGTGTGTGTGTGTGTGTGTGTGTGTGTGTGTGTGTGTGTGGTATTGCCTATGAGTTGTGTGAGGGAATGTGTGTCTGTGCAAAATAAAATGGCAGATGTTGTTAACTTTGGTAAGAGTGGAGATTGCAGGGAATCTGTAATCATCATCATCATTATGTCATTTCGCCCGAAGGCCTATGGGAGGGTGTGTGTGTGTGCATGTGCTTACGCCCACACACACACACACACACACACACACACACACACACACACACACACACTCGCTCTCGTGTGTGTAGTTCCTGCAGCTGCATCAGTAAAGAGAACTCCTGTTTGTTTTTTTGTTTGTTCGTTCAATTGGAGGAACATTCCCGTAAAGAGGCACACACACACACACACACACGTTAGGATTTCCAAGTAGGCTGCTAGTCTCACTCTCTGTGCTTGGATGGTGTTACCTCAGTGGTCCCTAGACACACCCCATCCCATCTGATCACAAACAAAAACCCTGTCTAACCCACCACCCTGTCGTGTGTGTGTGTGTGTTTTAATACCTCTATTAGTGTGTGGGTGTGTCCCAAACTAGTATGGCTTCCCTCATTCAGGATATGTGTGTTTGAGTAGATCTTGGAGTGTGTGTGTGTTTTAATACCTCTATTTGTGTGTGTGTGTGTGTCCCAAACTAGCATGACTTTTCTCATCCAGGATAAGTGTGTTTGAGTAGATCTTGGAGTGTGTGTGTGTTTTAATACCTCTATTTGTGTGTGTGTGTGTGTGTGTGTCCCAAACTAGCATGACTTTTCTCATCCAGAATATGTGTGTTTGAGTAGATCTTGGGAGTGTGTGTGTGTGTGTGTGTGTGTGTGTACAGTGTCTGTGTTCCATGTGTGTAGGAGGTATTAAGAAGCCACTGCTGTCACCTTTTAGAAATGTAGTGACATCATAGGTGTGAATGGTCGCTATGGCAACCAGCTGTGTGTGGTGTTGCGCTGGCTTTATCAATGCACTGCCACACACACGCGCACACACACACACACACACACACACACTCCCAGACATGCTCTCAGGCTCCCATCACTTTTCTAGTTCCTCCACATAGTTTTGCTTTAATGCCAGTTTGTGTGTGTCTAACATGCCTACACATGCAATTATTACTAGGGTGTAGGCCGATAGAGTACCCCCCCCCCCCCACACACACACACACACACACACACACACACACACACACACACACACACACACACACACACACACCAGCCGTGGTCAGTAATTGTCTTCTTGCTCATGTTTCAGACACTACCCACTGTGTGGTTGGAAGCACAAATACACCTAAAGCCCAGTCTGAAATAAGTATGTTGGCTGGAATTTATTTTAGAGCCTCAACAGCAGCCAGTATCTAACCTTTCCTACACTTTCTCTCTCTCTCTCTCTCTCACTCACACACAAACACACACACACACAGGAACATCCTCCATTACAAAAGTAGGGTGCCTAGACTCTGTTCCAGGCTCTGTGTGTGTGTGTGTGGGCAGCATTTGAATGGAGGGTGTTTCTTGCGTTTCTGTGTGTGTGTGTGTTCCCATATATGTGTGTTTCTATGGCCTTTGGTCTTTGTGTGTATGTATGTCTGTGTTTGAAGCATTTGAATAGACCAGTGTTGAGAATTTCTGCTTGCACAAGATCTTAAGTTATCTGGAAAGGGATCATGTGTTGGGCTCAGCACTGCTTCACCTAAAGGACATGAGTGTGTGTGTGTCTTTCCTCTAAATAACGAGAGAGAGAGATAGAGAGATATTCTCCCTCCTCTCCAGTGCAGTGAAATTGGCCCCTTACACTAAATGGCAATCAAAGTCCTTTTCATCCTGGATGTGTGTGTGTTAGGGCTGGGACAATGCGTCGACACAAAATATGAGCGTCGATTTGTCAAGCATAACGTGGGCTGCTTAATATTTTTAATTTTACACCTTCAGTGTTTTCCATACGTTGACTAATCTGTGGCTGGGCACCACGAAATCAAAACCGGCCACCACACTTTGATGTTCTATGTTGTAGGCCTACTATTTAAATTAAAGATAAGATAAAATAATTTCATTGAGCTGCACTTTTTACTCACACAGCCTTTCCTCGCCCCGCCCGCTCTCTCTCGTAACGAGCCCGCTGCTCCTCCTCTGCATGTGCATTTAAAGGAACCGTATGTAAGAAATGTATTTCAATTAATCATAAAATGGCCCTGATATGTCACTAGACATTAAAAAATCATGTTCATTTCAAATACTTATATCACTGACAATAGTAGTACGGCCAGGATATTGTCATTTAAAAAGTGAAGTTGCAGCCTTCAACTGATGTTGATGTTGTGTTTTGTCATGTCATGTTGTGTTTTGGCCTGATGCGCCACCCTCCACCTATCTACTAATCATAAAGTCAGTCGTGTTTCGGCATCCGGGTTGGCAACCTCGAGTCAGGGGGCAGGGGGAGGGGGAGGGGATACACCGCTCTACAGTATTTTGAAAGTGATTGCAGTACCAGTTTTGGCCACAATCTTACATATGGTTCCTTTAACAAAATATTCACGATTGTTGAAGGATTGTTGTTGCCACATAGAAGCACTGCATAGAACACAGTGGGCTACATTGCTATTAAATCCGCTTAGCATCGTGACCATGCTGCGCAAATTTGCTGCATTAAAGTTAAAGTAAACTCTGCTAAGGTCTTATCACAACATAGTACATTGAGGAGACTAAACGAAGTTAAGTTACAGTACGCAATCAAGCAGTAGCCCTATCTCAAAGCTAACGTTAGAATACTGTTTGGATGTCAAGTTTAGCATGCTTACTTGCAGCTGCTTGTATTATCATGCAGGGCTCATTTTATTGACTCTGTTTGCAAAATCCCGATGGAAATGGAAAAGTGTTTTCCAAGACTCAAAAGTGCTTGTCCAAAGGAGAAGTACGAACTGTGATTTGAACTACGTTATGAATTGCATCCACACATGATTTCCACACGAACGTCTTAAAATGACAGGCACTCAATTAGACATACACTAGCCTACTGAACTTTATTGAATTCTACCTCTGACTAGGAATACATTACTTTGCACTTGTAGTTACTTGCACTTCAGTCTTTTATTTTGGAATCTTAAGAGCAATAAACATATATTGCAATGTTAAAGAATTCATGTTTTTTCATTCAGATATGTAAATAAACATGTATAAGTTGCTATTAGTGAATTAATGGGGAGATAATCGAATCGAAATCGAATCGGACTGAAAAAATGAATCGTTAGATTAATCGATGCATCGAAAAAATAATCGCTAGATTAATCGTTTAAAAAATAATCGTTTATCCCAGCCCTAGTGTGTGTGTGTGTGTGTGTGTGTTAAATCTATTTCCTGAACCTCCTGTTTAAAGGGGCCCTAACACTATAACATCTCAGCAGTACCTCTTTCATCCAGGAGGTGTCCGTGTGTGCAGTGGTGTGTGTGTGTGTGTGTGTGTGTGTGTGTGTGTGTGTGTCCATGTGTGTGCACTGTGCAGTGGTATGCATGTGTTTGTGTGTGTGTGTGTATGTGTGTATATATGTGTCCATGTGTGTGCACTGTGCAGTGGGTATGCATGCATTTGTGTGTGTGTGTGTGCTCCATGGCCCCTTGTTCATCCCTGAGTAACTGCTTTACCTGCTCATTATCCACATTACACGTCTCTAGGCCTCTCTAAGGACCATAAATCAAATCACTGAACCGTGTGTGTGTGTGTGTGTGTGTGTGTGTCAGAGCGAGGAAGGTACAGGATGTGTGTGAAAAAACTCTTCTTCTTTCTTTCGGGATATTGTCCAGGACAGAGAAGAGCATCATATTTGAACTCTTGTTCGTGTCACACTAAACTTCTGATCTGTGTATGACACCGTAATCATTCATGAACACACACAGAGTGGGTTTGGGTGTGTGTGTGAGTGTATCTGTGTGTCCAGATAGGAGCACTTGTGAAGGACTCTGGTTGTTTGTGAGTGGAACCCTGATCAGCTTTGCATTAAGGGCTCTTAATTCATCCAATTCATTCATTCGTTGTTTAGAGTAAGGGGGGGGGGGGGGTAGAAAGAAAAAGACTTGTCTGTCTGTCTGTCTGTCTGTGTTTATCTTTCTGCCTGTCTTCTTCTGGTTGTCCTCTTTCCAGAGACCACAAACTAATTAGATTTCCAAATCATCCCCTTGGCCTCTCCTCCTGCCAGTCACACAGAACCCTGGAATGCGCTCAACCTCCAGCGGTTACGGAGGGGGGGGGGGGGGGTAGAGAGGAGGGACCAAGATGGATGGAGAGAGGTGGAAGGAGAGAGTGATAAAAAAAATGGAGAAAGGATTGAGGGAACAGGGGATGGAATGGAAATGGAGGGATGATGTGATGTTGAGGAAGAGGGGAAAGAGATAGAATGAAGGAGCCAGGGATTTAAGGCAAAGGATGGAACTGGAAAGAGAGAGATGGAGGGAAAGAGAGAGGAGTAGAGAGAGGAGATGGAGTGTGTGTGTGTGTGTGTGGAGGGTGGTGGTGTCCTCTGTCTAATGCAGAGACAGGTGGCCACAACATCGTCCAACTTGGACTTGGTCATTGCACTGCTCAGCGGCCAATAGCGCGCAGCTGCTGTTTTGTTTGTGAGGCTCCTCAGCCAATCAGATCCCTCAGCGCTTTGTAGTGTGCCGTTCCCGATGAGGTCACCGCGGTCACATGCAAGTTAAGTCTGACTGTAGTGGTGACATTCCTGTTGTTTCAGAGAGCAAGACACACACACACACACACACACACACACACACACACACACACACACACACACACACACACAAACAAAACCTGGGCTTGATATCAAGATGAGCTCAGTTTGTGTCTAGTCAGCATTTGAGACTTGAGGCACATACCCCAGATGCCTCAGTCTTACACAGACCCATGCACACAGACATTTCTCTCTCTCTCTCTCTCTCTCTCTCTCTTCCACCTCTTGTACATTGTACATTGTCTCTTGTACATTCCCTCCATATTTCATCTTCCTGCCATGTCTGGCAGCTCTCATTTGTTACCCCTCCTCTCTCTCTCTCTCTCTCTCTCTCATGCGTAATTCTTTAGCATGTTGCTAGACATAAACTCATTAAAGAATTCTGTTATGACATCACTCCTGGACTTCCTGGAAACGTTTGTCTGCGCGTGCCGTGCTGATTTGAGTTGCCTGGTGACCTTAGAGTGTACAGTCTTGACCTTTTGAACTCCACTGTTGAAGGGAGTCCTATATATATTGTTTGGAATGCAGGGCAAGGTTGTCTTGGAGGAGAGACAGAGAGAGGGTCAAATATGATGGACATGATATTTCAGAAAAAAGCACGTTCTAAAGGGAGCAAGAACGACTTCACCCTTGGGGGCGGGGCTAGTGAGGGGGGGGGGGTAAGCTCTGTCAGGTCAGGTCAGGTGACAAACTATAATTACTTGGGCCTGACAATTTCATCATCAGGCCATTTTGATGGCACTAAAAGACTTAACCGATAAGGCATGTAAAGCCTACTACACAATAAATTAAAAAAACACTATACCAGTTCAACCCTCCAGTCAGATTGCGCCTGAAATTTTTTAACTCCGTCATCAAGCACATTATTTTGTATGGGAGTGAAATTCGGGCCACCAAGTAGCAATTAAATTACAATGCATGGGACAAAAGCCCAAATGATATATTTCATCTTGAATTCTGCAAAAACATCCTGGGAGTACACAGACATGCATCAAATCTTGCTTGCAGGGCAGAACTTGGACGATTTTCTCTTTTAACTGATATATAGAAAAGGGCATCCAAATTTTATAATAATTTACTTTTGGCAACACCAATGCATGTCTTTATAGTGCCCCTCTACAAAGAAAAAAATCAGAGAGTGATCCTTTTCAATACCTAACAGCGAAATATGAACATTACACAGGTAAAACTAAAACTCATTGAGAAAACTACACAAGATGAGTACTATGAATATTGGCTAAACAAAATGGAACAATCCAACAAATGTTTCCAAAAAATCATGAATTTGCATCGTATTTAAAAGAAATTAAAGGGTACAAACAGAGAAAATTACTAACATCCTATAGCTTAAGTGAACACTCCCTGGCCTTAGAAATCAGAAAACGCAGGCAAACCTGGCTTCCTAGGGAGGGAAGGCTGTGTTCGCAGTGCAGTGAGGGAGTAGTAGAAGACCAAAAACACTTCCTCACTGAATGCAGTAAATTCAGCAGTCAGGAACCAATATTTCCATCAATTCAGCCAAATTATATCTCAGTTTGAATTAATAGAAAATGAAGACAAGCTCCCATACTTACTGGGAGAGCACACAAGTTGTGTAAAACAAAAATTTCCATCATAAGAGAGAGAGTGAGAGAGTTTTGTTGTGTAGTTAAGTTTGGATGCAGGTGGGCTGATGGTGTGAGGAGGGCTACTGGGGGGCTGATGCTAGTGGAATCCCCCTGTGCTAGGTGTGTGTGTGTGTGTGTGTGTGTGTGTGTGTCTGTGTGTGTCTGGTCACGCCCGCCTGTAAAACATGAGCCTCCAGTGGTGCTGAGCTCAAATTCCAGCCTCCTCACGCTGACTGATGAGGGGTTCCTGTCTGTCTGTCTGTCTGTTGCTCTCTTTACTATCCCTTTCTTCCTCTCTTTCTTCCCTCTTTCCCTGTATTTCCCTCTCTCTCCCTCTCCCTCCCTTTCACATTCCATACTTTTCCACATTTGTCTGTCGCTCTCTTGTCTATCTCTTTCTTCTTCTTTCTCTTCTCTCTCCCTCTCTTCCTTACATTCCATCACCCCCCCCCCCCTCTCTCCCTCCTCCTCCCACTCTGTCCCCCTCCTCTCTGTCTTGTGGTTTGCCATCACTCCAAGTGCCTGTAGTTTATGAGCGCACACACACACACACACACACAGAGAGAGAGAGAGAGAGAGAGAGACAGTCAGTGATGTTTGTAGAGTTTCCAAAACACTCTGTCCAAATCCCCTCAGGACCCATCCTCACCTTCCCTCTCCCTCTTGTTCTAATGGGTTTCTTGAAACACACACACACACACACACTTTTTTTTTTTTTTTTATCACATCCTGCCCTTGAGCAAAGCACAGCAGGATCTCTCATCTCCTCTTTTTTTTACACACGCATGCACGTGCATCTGTCTGGACTGCTGCCATCGTCTGATTGACTGAGTGGCAGTTGAACTGGGCGGAGCTTCAGCCCTGAGCCCCGGTCACATGCCTGGTTGCCATGACCACCCGTGTAAACACAGACATTAGAATCTCAGCTCAGGGTTTGGCCCATGCCATCTCAGGGCTGGGGAGGGGTGAGGCAGGGAAGTGCAGTGCAGTGGACCGGTCTATTTTGGGCCCATGATGCCCTTCTTGCATCTGCGAACACATTTGGGTTCCAATAGTGTAGGGTTGGGCTGAAGCTGAATCTGAACCTGGTTTTTTTTTGGTGTTTTTAGAGCTAGTTATTGGGTGTGTTATTGGACCGGGCCTAGTTTTTGCTTTATAGGCCAGTATTGGGTCTAAATGAGACCTTCTGATGTTTTCTGGTTGTGGGCTCTGGTGCTGCTGCTGGGTTGGGTGGTCTTGGTATTTGGAGCATTTACGGGCCTATAAAAGACCTGGTTGATGGAGTCTGGTTTGGACTGGACTCACATGGTTCTGGTTCTCAGTGTGTGTGCGTCTCGTCCTTGGCCGTGTGTGATGTGGGTTTGGAGTCAGTCTGGTTCTGTGTGGTTCTGATTCTGGGCCTATAGACAGCTACGGTGTCCAATGCTGGACCGCGTTCACGCCAGATGGGCTCGACCTTCCTTTCCTGTGTGTGTGTTTTCGTTCTTTTTGGACCCAGCCCCTGTGTTCTTTTGGCGTGATTCTGAGCTGGTTTTGGTGTGGTTTAGGTCTGTTTGGGGTTGATTTTGGTCTGGTTTAGTTTGGTTTTTGGTGTGGGTTTGGGTGAGCTGGATGTATTTGATGTTGGTCCCTGTGTTGGGATGGGTTTGGACTGAGGTGGATTGGCTGTGGCCGCAGGCATTGTGGAAAAGCCAAACACAAGTGATGACGGCATCTATGTGTTACACACACACACACACACACACAGGCAGGCACACACAGGCAGGCACACACAGACAGACAGAGTTTATGCATAAACATGCACTCCACACCAGTGCACCTATTCTGCAGGATGAACTGTATCATGTGGTGTGGAGGTTGGAGCTCTGTTATGCTTTTTGTCTGTAAGTGTTTGAAAGAGAGAGAGAGAGATCCTGAGTTGTTT
>NC_055977.1:28535541-28545541 GCF_018492685.1 Alosa sapidissima
GTGTGTTGGTGGTGACTAGTTTCGGGTTTAGCTGTGTGTGTGTGTGTGTGTGGTATGTGGATCAGTTACCTCGCCCCAGCCTCCAGACAGACACTGCAGCTTATCTGCACTCTGGACGTCATCAAAGTCACTCACATACACTCACACAGAGCTTTCATGACATTGCTTTGCTTGTGTGTGTGTGTGTGTGTGTGTGTGTGTGTGTGTGTGTGTGTGTGTGTTCAGAGAGACAGCTGGGAGGCATCACTCTAAAGCTGTGTATGAGAGACAGGGCAGAAGCTTTCACTGTGTGATGCAGACACACACACACACACACACACACACACACTGCTGCTTTCCTGATATGATCTCCCTTGTTCTCTTCCCCCTCCCTCTCTCATCCTTTCCTGCACTTTTTCCCCCATCCCCCCTCTCTCTCTCTCTCTCTCTCTCTCTCTTCTCTCTCTCACTCTCTCCCTCCCCCTCCCCCCCCCCCCCCCTCTCCTCCTCTCTGGGGACAGTAAGGTTAATGTAATCATGTAGCATCTCATATGTAATGGCTGCTTTGATGTGTGTGTCTGTGAGTTTAATTGGTCCATTTCCGCAAGGCAGTGTGTCTCTTTACGGCCTTGGTCCCATGACGGCCTCAGAACACACACACACACACACACACAGCAGGGGGCTAACGCATATCTGAAATATAAGGGATAGAATGAGCTTCATTTCTCTCTCTCTCTCTCTCTCTCTCTCTCTCTCTCTCTCTCTCTCTCTCTCTCTCTCTCTCTCTCTCTCTCTCTTCATTTCTCTTCTCTCTCTCTCTATCTACTCTCTCTCTCTCTCTCTCTCTCTCTCTCTCTCTCTTCATTTCTTTCTCTCTCTCTCTATCTATCTCTCTCTCTCTCTCTCTCTCTCTCTCTCTCTCTCTCTCTCTCTTTCTCTTTACCCCCCCCCCCACCCCCCATTACAACACCTGTGTCCTGTAAAACCCCCCTCGGTCTCCTCCTGCCCTTCCCCTGTTAATACCCCAATGTTGACCTCAGCAGTCTGGTCAACCCCCACTGCCCCAGACAGGGCAGTAGAGCCCCTACTGTGTTAAATACCCCTACCTCAGAACCCCACACACACACACACACACACACACTAGGTGTTACTAGAGGTGTCATTCTGAGCCCTCTTGTCCCCACCAGTGTGTTGTGTTGACTCCTCTGAGTGTAAAGCACATGTACGGCCTGATGTCACAGAGTGCTGAGGACATGAAGCCCTGAGGACGCTTGAGTCCGAGTTTGGGCCACCGCCGCTGTGTTTATGTCCAGGCTGCGCGGAGTAAACAGTGGCCTCGGCCCCCCACAACTCGCCACTCTCCACCCGTTTCTAGTTCTTTCCAGTGGCTGCACTTTTGATTGCGGTGTAGCTTGATCGTTAATCCTCATTTAGTAGGTCGCTTTGGATAAACCTGTCTGCTAATTGGGTACATGCACATGACTGAGTGGGTCAATGATCACATTCATTGAGTGTTCCCTAAAGTGCTTAGATTGGCTTGGCTTGAGTCGACGCAGACATAGACACTCATCTTTGTCCTCTGTGAAGGATGAATGTACTGTACTGCTGTACTGTAAATGGCTAGAGTTGATGAGTAGCGCCCCCTTGTGTTGCGTATGTGTTGTGGTTGAGTTTTGAAGTGAACATGTGGAATTGGTGTTTGGCGCCATCTAGTGGCTGAGAGAGTTGATGTAGGGAAGGAGCCACAGTTCCTTCCTCTGGACTTGGAGGGAAAGATTCAGGGATGAAGCACCAATGAATCTTGTGAAGGAGACTAGCAGAACTGAAGTGTGTGCGTGTGCGTGCCGTGTGTGTGTGTGCGCGCACGGATGTTTCCTTATCATTGTGACCTTTGAACTCTGACCTCTACTCTTCTTCCACCACAGTGGAGAACAGCGAGCACTGTGATTTCACAATCCTCAGAAACATGCTCATCAGGTAAGCACACACGCGCACACACACACGCTTATATACATACACATCTATGAATGCTCACACATACACACCCATTACAGCAAACACACACATTTATTAAGACCCATTCTAGTTTACATGTAGATCTATGCAGCAGTGACGTAAGTTATGTGTTCACGGGGACTCGTCTTGTCCTCTCATTGCGTTCTTATTGGCTCACGGCTGTGCTCTGCTCTGATTGGTAGGACCCACATGCAGGACTTGAAGGACGTGACCAATAATGTCCACTATGAGAACTACCGCAGCCGTAAGCTCGCCGCCGTCACCTACAATGGTGTGGACAACAACAAGAACAAGAGCCTGCTCACCAAGTGAGTACAGTGTGTGACCGAGAGTGAGAGAGTGTGAGAGAGAGAGAGAGAAAGCGCTAGTGTGTTTTTCATGAAGCTCTACATTCTACTTTTGATGTTTTCAATCAATGTTTTCAATGTGTGAGAGATAGCAGAGAAAGCCAGTACGACTTTGGTGTGTGTGTGGGGGTGTGAGCGCCTGTGTGAGCGCCTGTGTGTGAGCGCGTGTGTGAGCGCGTGTGTGTGAGCGTGTGTGTGAGCGTGTGTGTGAGCGTGTGTGTGAGCGTGTGTGTGAGCGCGTGTGTGAGCGTGTGTGTGTGTGAGCGCGTGTGTGAGCGCGTGTGTGAGCGCGTGTGTGAGCGCGTGTGTGTGAGCGTGTGTGAGCGCCTGTGTGTGAGCGCCTGTGTGTGAGCGCCTGTGTGTGAGAACGTGTGTGTGAGCGCGTGTGTGTGTGAGCGCAGTGTGTGTGTGAGAGCGTGTGTGTGAGAGCACTGAGTGCTTTTTTACCCTGTACTGCTGTCCACAGGTTGATTACTATTGAACACCACAGAACTCATGCTACACACTCAAGTGTGTCAAGTTTTGAGGTCACTGAGAATTAGATGTAGTGTGAACCGGGGGGGGGGGGGGGGGGGGGAATATTGCACGCACACACACACACACACACACACACAGATAGAGAGGCAGGCTTCTGCCCTGGATGTGACAATCATGCAGCCGGATATCAAGATGAAAGTTCACAAGGAGACTACTGTCAGCTGAGTCTACATACATTACATACACACACACACACACACACACAGACTGCCTCTTCATTCAAGCAGCAGTCCAACTCTAACACACCAGCTATTAAACCTCACCGGCCATAACTGCCCCTTCTAGGCCTCACACTCCTCACTACAGCTGTGTGTGTGGAGTACCTCTAACTGAAGCTGCTAACACACATCTTAACACACACACACACACACACACTCTGCAGTCACCCGCACTGCTGTCAGCTTTTCACTCTCAGCACAGTAATAACTAAATCACTAAATGCTCGTTAACGCATGTGTGCGTGTTCACGGTCAGCATGGTAAGTGTGTGTTTGTGTTCTCGTCCCATCTAGACCTGACACAGCTGACGACATGTAAGTGTGTGTCACTCTTTTTACTTCTCCTACGTCTATCAGAATGCAGCACTCTTAGACCGAGAACAAAAAACAAATCAGATTCTCTGCACTTTTCTGCCCTAGCTGGTTCTCCTGCCCCGTCTTGCCTCCTTAAGCAATGCACTAAACACACACACACACACACACTCACATTCACTGTGAGTGAGTGCATACATACATATCATACACATACACTGCCACAGTCTGAGTGACATACATGCACTTACACACAGAGATACACAACAGCATAACAACACACACACACACACACACACACACACACACACAGATGTGCATTCACCAGTCATTCCACTCAATCCACCCCTATCTAGATGCCATACTCACTAATTCTACCGTAGAGGTCAACATCTTTTGCCAATGATAGACCCACCACTGACCAATCAGACTGTGGCTTTACCTGGACTGTATAGTCCTTTGCCAAGCAGTGATGATCCCATGATCTGATTTGCCCATGCTGATTGGTCCTCCTGCTGCTGCCCCTCCTCCGTGTGCTTGCTCGCATCTACTAATAACGCAGCCTCAGCCGAAGCTTGGCTTCCTACTGCTCCCCAGCGCAGATCATAATCTCCTACCCCCCTACATACCAGGGTTAATGGGACATTCCTACTCCCCTATCCCACCTGTACACCAAGTGGTATCTTCCTCCTCACTTCTTCCTACTCTAGCACAGGTCTGAGTGGGTATGCGCACGTGGTTGTGTGTGTGTGTGTGTGTGTGTGTGTGCGCGAGCGTGTGTGCGTGCGCGTGTATACACTGTGGTGGCGGTGTGTGCTAAGCTTGTGTTGCAAATGTCTCTTGTATCAAGCCGTGATGCACGCACACACAGCCTTTCCTAAACCCAGTCGGCCTCCAGCCTGCCAACCTGTCTCAGAGTGGGGCTTGCTGAGAGGCCTGCAAGGATGAACACTAAATGTGTGTGTGTGTGTGTGTGTGTGTGTGTGCACGCTCAGGAGTCCCCTGGCTCAGATGGAGGAGGAGAAGCGGGAGCATGTGACTAAGATGAAGAAGATGGAGAATGAGATGGAGCAGGTGTTTGAGATGAAGGTCAAGGAGAAGCTGCAGAAGCTCAGAGACTCCGAGGGAGAGGTACAGTGTGTGTGTGTGTGTGAGATGATGAGCCATATGATTTTGTAGCGGGGTGTTTTTGTTTGTTGACTCTCTGATTCTATGCATTTGTTGTGATGTTTAATGTATTTATGTATGTATGTCTGTGTGTTGTGTGTTTTGTGTATGCATTTCTAAAACGGATAGTTCCAGTCCTTAATTATGATTGACTGAATCACGTTCGATGGTGTTGTACAATGAGCACAAACTTCTTGATACCACACCACCACAACTTGATAAGAAAGTTACAATTACCAATCTGAACTAGTCTGAGGAAATATATTTCTTGGCGGAAGAATGATTATCTATAAATAAATTGGTACATCGTTGCTGTGCCTTTATTTTTATACATAAGATGTATGAAGTAACCGTTTTAGAAAAGCCGCTAGTGCCTCGTGCCTAACAATACCCCTTAGCTGTTCTATAATCAGTGTAACCTGATCTCGGGGCTTATTGCTTAAGTGTGTATGAGTGCTTGTGATACACTGTGTGTGTGGTGTATTTTGTGTGTGTGTGAGTGTGTTTGGTATCCCATGTATACGCATGATGGTAACTCATTCTCTGTGTGTGTGTGTAGCTCCAGCGACGTCATGAGCAGATGAAGAAGAATCTGGAGGCCCAGCACAAGGAGCTGGAGGAGAAGAGACGCCAGTTTGAGGAGGAGAGGAACAACTGGGAGGCACAGCAACGCATGCTGGAGCAGCAGAAGCTCGACACCAGGTATGCACGCACACACACACACACACACACACGATCACAGCAACGCATGCTGGAGCAGCAGAAGCTCGACACCAGGTATGCACACACACACACACACACACACACACACACACACGATCACAGCAATGCATGCTGGAGCAGCAGAAGCTCGACGACAGGAATGCACGTACGCACACACACACACACAAACACACTATTACAGCAACACCTGCACCTGTTGGAGCAACAGAAGCATCAGATTACATTTTGCTTCTTAAGGAAAACGGTGTTCTCTTCATTTAACACACTGTTTCTCTCTCCTTCTCTCATAGGACCTTGGAAAAGAACAAGAAGAAGAAGATCTTCTGAAGTGTGTGTGCGCGCGCGTGTGTGTATGTGTGGGGTCCAGTGGACCGCCACCTAACGTTTTTAACCAGTTGCCAACTCTGCCAGCCTGCATAAGTCAGTCTGTCTAGTCGACCAAATACCCCCTCTCACCAACCCACCAATACCCAGGAGGAATACCCTGTGTGTGTCTGTGTGCCTGTCTGTGTGCCTGTCTGTGTGCCTGTGTGTGTGCCTGTGTGTGTGTACGTGTGTGTGTGTGTGTTATGCCCATCACTCTTCTCCTTCTCCTCCGCTTAGAAAAGGCCACTTGAAGGGTTATGTCGAGGCCATGTCTGAACTCAGCTACACACACACACACTCAAGCACAGTTCATCTCAGCTCGACCTCTAACAAACCAGCCCTGCACCCCTCCATTTTAGATCCCCAAAGTGACCAGTCCCCAACGCCCTCCTCCTCCTCACCCCACCCCACCCCACAGACAGACTCCAAATAAAGACCTTCAGGCTGAATCTCACCTCAGGCGTTTGCTTTTGTCTGTTTATTTTTAATAAATAAAAGAAGAAAAAAAAATATTTTTTAAAAGGTTCCACTGTCTTGCTCCCCCCCATGCCTGCCTGTTGTCACGGAAACAGTTGAAGCCACAGAGTCGCCTACCAGCCTCTGTGGAACACTCGCCCCTTTTTTGGAGTTTCTTTCTTCTGTTTATTTTTCATTTTTATTTTTTATTCTCCCTTATATATCTGCCCTCACTCTTATGTTGAACGTGTGTGTGTTTGTGTGTCTGTTTATTGCAGCTGTTTCAGTCAACAGCAGTGAAGCAGTGTTTCAAAGTCTGTGTGTGTGTGTGTGTGTGTTAGACCTTTCTCCCACCAAAGCAGGCCTTTCCCTGCCTACATTTAGCTTTGATCATGTACTGCATCTGTATCTGAGTTTTTTTTAATTATTATTTCTGTTGCTCTGGTGTGTTTCTATTGTACAGAACAGACACTTAATAAATCTGTGACCATACCACTACTCTGTGTGTGTGTGTGTGTGTGTGTGTGTGTGTGTGTGTGTGTGTGTGTGTGTGTGTGTGTGTGTGTGTGTGTGACCGTGACCACACCACACCACTCAGGGGCTCTGTCATTGGCTCGTTGCACAATGGCCAGTGGCGGTTTTGTTTGAGGAGAGACATTTCTGCATCTCTGGCATGTCTGAGGTTTTTTTTTTTTGTGTGTATGTGTGTGTGTTTTTGTGTCTGAAGATTGCAGGAATGCAAGGGGAATAAATTAATAAATTATTGACTGTCAACATGTATTTATAAAATCTTTCATATAGCCACCAGAGGGCAACATACACACACACACACACACACACATGGCTACAGTGGTCAAGCTATGCAATTTTATTCTTCATTATAGTAACTTATCTCCTAGTGACACATTAGTATTGTAATGTCACCTGATTGGGAGGTGAGACGCGTGTGTGTCTTTCCCTCTGGCAGTGACTGGCTATGCGTGCGTGTGTGTGTGACTGCCAGTGACTGCGTGTGTGTGTGAGGGACAGGGGGATTTGATGCTAACCTTTCACACACTTCTCTGTCAGGAAGCTGGTCAGAGGTGAGCATTGTTGCTGCTGATATTAGACTGAGCTGAGGACTTGCTAAGATAAACCTGACGCCACAACAAACACCCCTATCAAATCAAAGCAGACTGCTGGGAGGTCAGGGGGTGGATCAGCTCAGCATGGAAGCAGAGGCAAACCAGAGAACATTCACAACGTCTGAAGAAAGGTAGAACAGAGAACATTCACAACACCTTAAGAAAGGTAGACGAGAGAACAGTCACAACATCTAAAGAAAGGTAGAACACAAAGGTAGAACCGAGAACACTCAGGTCTGTAGTCATTAGTTATGCATTCCTCACGTCCTATGGCATCAGCTGCAAAGAATTCTGTGGTTAGTCCATTCTAGGACCATTTGGTTTAACAGCAGTGACATTGGTATAACTAATAAAATGCATTATTTGTAAATTAAAATATAGAAGTATTAAATAAAAAACAGTGCACTTGTGGACTGGTGAAATGGCCATTCTTTCATCAGCTCCCCTGTGATTTGAACCCCCCAACCCCCCGATATCCAGACATGGAAGAGCACTTTGGACCTCCAGCAAACACACACACACACTGTGCTGTCTCCGCCCGGCTGTGGGATGGTGACATGACCAGCTCGCTGCCCTCCGATTGGCCCTCCCTGCTGCTGTGTCATCGACCTCAGTGACTTCTGATCCAATCACAGATCAGCAGGTTTATTTTCTCTTGCAGTGGGGGCTGTGGGTGTCTGGACTGCCCCCGTGGTGGTGGTGGTGGTGCAGGATTCGGGTCACAGGTAGGACTCCTGCTCAGTCACCCACCCCAGGTCAGACAAGACAGAGACAGAGAGCGAGCTGGACAAGCCTACGGCGGCATTTCTGCTGAATCGTCCCGTTGGCACACAAATAATGCCCAATAAAATCAAATCCATGGCGCTGTGTTATTAGTTCTAAAGCAGGATGTGAAATGCCTCCCGTGAGGGCCGTTAAGAACACACTGCAATGCAGACACCATCTACAGGTGCAAGTGGAGGTCAGTCTGCCAAGCCAATGTAGAGAGATGACACAGGTCAGCAGAAAGAGCCAACGTCACGCTCTCAGAACTAGGTTGCTAGGTCAGCCCATGGACTGGAGACGGACAGCGTGGCCCTTATAGAGAGATAGCTGAACCAGCGGTGATTGTGGAATGACTTCAGTCCTCTTCAGTGATAATACAGTGACCATGATGGTAAAGGTCGTCAGTGATGTTTGAGGTGGTTAATGATTGATCAGTACCCCCCTCCCCCCTTAGTCCCAGTGACCCTCCCCCACACACACATTTACCCTTTAGTTCCAGAACTTTGTAACTAGGGCCTGGCCGCCAGCCTGTTGCCGCAGCAATGCCATGGAAACCGTGGAATCCTGATTGGCTAGCCATGCAGACTGAACTGGGCCCCAGAGAGAGAGCTGCTGTAGCCCAGCGCAGTGCTGGTGGACGTGGTGCTGCCCCTCTCTGCCCTCAGACAGACCACTGCAGGAGCAGGATGGGAACACCGGGAACACGTGCAGTTTGAGGAGGTCATTGTGCACCTCCAGGTGCACAGGTGCAGGACAAAAAAAAACTGTCAGTAAATACTTAAAAAGTCTGCACACTTCTCTAAACTGGTGTGATAAATCATGAGAGCTACCTGTGTTTCTGTGCCAAGGTCACAATGCTAATGGCCCCGATTAACACCTTTTTCTTGAAGGTCGCATAAAGTAAAGTAAAAGCTCTTATTTCCCCCGCCAGTGCTGCACAACTGATGTCTGGGCGCGTCAGATAAGCTCCACTGCACAGATGGCTCTGCAGTCCTGCGACTCTTTAAATAAAATAGCTCTGCGGTGGACAGTTCCTCCGCTACAGACTGCGGCAGCCGCCGGCTCTGGCTTGAATCAGGCTTACGTTTGGTGCAGAGTCCAGTACCCCCTGGGCGGGTGCGCTGCCCCTGAGAGGAAGGTGAGCCTATCGCTAATCCCAGCCTTCATCTCCCTCCTCCTCCTCTCTCTCTTCCTCCTCTTCCTCCTCCTCTCCCTCCTCCTCTTCCTCCTCATCTTCCTCCTCCTCTTCTCCCTCCTCCTCCTCCTCTCCCTCCTCCTCCTCCTGCTCCTCTCACATATCAGTGTTACATAACTCTCATGTCTCTCCAAAGTCACACTCCCTGTACTCCACCGTCCCTTCTGGCACACCTACACCACAGACACACACACAGTCAGAAACGAATGCACATACAGTAATGTACACTCACAAACATACACGTATACAGACACACGCACACACACACACACACACAGAGTTCCCTCCTGCCAGATAATGTGCCTGTGCAATCTGATGGCCTGGGTGCTTCCTGCCACATTCTGCTCCCCTGTGGCCTGGATGGTTTCCCAGGCTGCTTAATTGCCCGTTTGACAATGACCTCATTTACTGGGGGCTTCTGCGGAGTTCGACAAGGGCCAACACACACACACACACACACACACTGGCTTACACACGCACTGTACATGTGTGTACACACACACACACACACACACACACACACACACACATACACACACACCGGCTTACAAACATACTGTACATGCTTGTACACACGCACACACACAAACACACAGTTGCTTACATACATACACGCTTGTACACACACACACTGGCTTACATATGCATGTACTCCCACATACACACATACAAACAGACAGGTGTTGTATTATACACAAATGTGGATACACATGCACACACACTGGTTTGCATGCATAGTTTAGAGTTAGCATACACAGCGTTATAGATATCAGTGCGCTGAGCACACCCAGACACA
>NC_055977.1:28548041-28560541 GCF_018492685.1 Alosa sapidissima
GACAGCGTATCTGGGTTACAGTCGCTATGGGCTGAGCAGAGTTTATAAAAACCTCTCCAAAAACGTCACCAGTTTCTGAAGGTTTTTGTACATGGTTTGCTTGTTTTGCTGTTTATGTAAATGTGTGATCTTTTGTACATGTGCCTTAGCTCGCTCCTCTGTGTAGGCTTCTAATGGACTGCAACTAACGACAACTAACAATATCTTTCACTGCTGATTAATCTGTCGATTATTATAGATAGATAGATAGATAGATAGATAGATAGATAGATAGATAGATACTTTATTGATCCCCAAGGGGAAATTCAACTTTACTGTCAAAGCAGAGTAAATAAAGCTAAAAATATTCAAGTTTAAGAAGCTGCTGTCAGATAAATTTGATGTAGGCTGTTTTCCTTGAAAATGGCACAAAGCGGCTAACCAGTTACCAAAACAGTGGCAGCCCCAGTGTACTCGTGGACTGAATGCTGCTGTATGTGGGTCAGTGTGTTTTTTGTGTCTCTTAGCGGAGGTGTGGAGGTTTCCAGCGAAGCGCAGTGGGTGGTGTGTTGGTTGGATGTGGGCGACCCCTACTGACACTGTTCTGGTTCAAACCCAAGCAACCTACCTGCATTGTCCAAGCAACCTACCTTGGACCATGCATGGGCCATGTGTATGTATGTGTTGCCACAAAATTAGAAAGATACCAGTATACTGTGTGTGTGTGTGTGTGTGTGTGTGTGTGTGTGTGTGTGTGTGTGTGTGTGTGTGTGTGTGTGTGTGTGTGTGTGCACGCGTGCTCTAACTCAATGCCTCTATTTATACAAACACATTACCTAATGACTACAGCTGATAAGAGGAATTAGGGGGGAAAGTCTGATTTTGGGTCTAGGTGGATTTCAAATCTCATAATCCTTTGCTGAAGTAATGTGTTAACCTATTACACCAAGGGCACGGATTACAACATGCTTTAAAATGAGTGCCTGGCCTCCGTGAAAGGTATTTCTCTCACATAAAAACCAATGGCTACTTTTATTCACCTTTGGACTTAATAGTTAACAGAAATAATAATTGGTCTAAAAATAGAAATACTATTACTATAATAATTAGCTTCTTATTATAAAGTGTGTTTTGATTGCTGAAGGAACGTTAAATTTTCCACTGAGAAAAAAAAAGTGACATCAAAGGGAACAACCTGACGGGCGAATTATTAATCAGTCAGACCCTGAAGCCCCGCCCCCTTGGCACAGTGGCGAGACCACCTGATGTTTGAGCTCGCGCTGCCGCACTCCACTCCTGTCTGCTCGCGCTTGAAAAGCTGACGAAGGAACGGACCTGTCATTGCCTCTACTGAATGCGCCACACACTACACCGACCACGGGAGAGAGACACACGGAGACTTTACACACGCGCGCGTGACGCCTCTTGAAGACAGCGAAAATTCTGACAGAATTGTTTTGACAGGCGCCTTGACATGAACTCACACCTCACATCTCGTTTGGAATAACTACAGTGAAATATGACTGAGGTTTGTCAGTTATGTTCTTGCATTCACAATTCACAGTAAAAAGTGTTCGCATGCCGGGCATGTACCGTAGCTGTTATCAAGCAACAGTAACCGAGTTTTCCCAGGTTAAACGCCTGCAGCCTATCCACCGGCGGTGTGTAGGCTACCGTGAGTAGGTCTCGAGCTCAGGTGATTCACCGGGTCGGCGTCATGGGAGGGAATTTGGGCTGTCACCGGTCTATCCCCAAAGACCCCACCGACCTCAGCCTCAGCACGCGTAAATTCAGCGCCGCCTGCAACTTCAGCCACATCCTCGTGAACCAGGAGCGCCTCAACATAAACACGGCCACCGAGGAGGAGCTGATGACCCTGCCGGGAGTGAACCGGGCGGTCGCGCAGAACATCGTAGAGTACCGCGAGTGCATCGGAGGGTACAAAAAAGTGGAGGACCTGGCGCTAGTGAGCGGAATCGGCGCCACCAAACTTGAGACGATTAAACTGGAGATTTGCGTGTCCAGCAAGAACGGCTCTTCCCAGCACTCGCCGTCCTCTTTGCGGAAAGATAACGAACACTTGGCGTGCACCGGCATGAACGTTAACACCGCCACTGCTGCTCAGTTGATGAGCATCCGCGGCATCACGGAGAAAATCGCCAAGAGCATTGTGGACTTCCGAGCCGTACAAGGACCGTTTAAAAGCATAGAGGATCTGGTTAAGGTCAATTACATAAATTCCTCTCTTCTAGACAAAATTCGCTTTCAGGTGTTTGTAGAGCGGTCGAGAACACCCTCGACCAACACTAACGGGGGCTTCACGTGCATGACCAAGTCGCAGCCGAGTCCGACCTCCTACAGCATGAAAAGCGAGGAACTGGACTTGCCTCCCGGGGGCCCGTCTCAGATCCTCTCGGCCCGGCCCACCGTGGAAGTACCACCTCGGCTCCGGGACGGGCGAGCCGTGCTGCGAATAGCTACCTGGAACTTGCAGCGTTGCTCCAGCGACAAAGCCAACAACCCCGGCGTGAAAGAAGTCGTTTGCATGACTCTGCTGGAGAACGAGTAAGTTAGTGTTGCTTTATGGCCATTATCTTTTTTATGGCTGTTTTTATAGAGTTTTATTGATATTGCTGCACCCATATCGGCCTAATTATAATCGCGCTGTATCTGCAGCTTATGTGCACGGTTTCAATGTAGCCCCCCCCCCCCCCCCCCCCCCATTATCTTTCATCCGCATACATATAAAACACAAATATTTACATTAACGTCTATGTTCTCTGTAGACACCTACCGACCTTCAGTACAGGTAATGTCAAGGGCCAGTGAACTCTAGTTCAAAGGAGAGGTTAAATGGATCTCAGCAGTGCTGTGTGGTCCACTGAGAGGCTTAAAATATGGGGGGGGGGGGTATATTCAACCCCCTCAACCCCCCAGGACAATGCAAACCCTGTGTGTGTGTGTGTGTGTACACACACACGTTTTGTTATCAGACCTTGGCAGCTGTTGGGCTTTTGTTCAAATATTGGATTTAATTATTGATCTGAGAAGATGAATGCTGGGTCTCCTGGCACTTTTATTGTCCTCTGAGCTGCGTGTGTGCACGCACACACACACACATACACTTACACACACACACACACACACACCCAGGGTGTCACTTTCGAGGCAGATGCCCTGACCTCATTCTTCAAGGGAGTTATATAAGTGCTGGTGCAGGGTCCATTTGACACTTGCTGTAATAGGGCATATAGATTTCTCTGTGTTTGTCTGTTTGTAAGTGTTTGTGTGTGGGAGAGGGGGATGTCATGTGTCTGTATGTCTATGTCTTGTATTGCTATTTTGGTCAATGTGCAAAAATGATTAAATATTTGTGTCTGTGTTTGTGTGTGTGTGTGTGTGTGTGTGTGTGTGTGTGTGTGTGTGTGTGTGTCATTGTGCATCTGTGTGTCTGGGTTTGTGTATGTGAAAGCATCACACAGCATAAAAAGCCACACACTCACATGGTTGTGTGTGTGTGTCTGTATTCATAAAGGCACATTCATCTTTAAAGGGCTTGAAATGTGTGAGCAGAGGCCATGAACTCTTGTGACTGAGCCTCCAGCTGCTGCTTCAATCGAGTTTAACATCTGCCCCAGTGCCTCTCGCACAGTCCTCCAACACTTGACACTTCCTATCCCATCAGCCTCTCTGCCTATCCCATCAGCCTCTCTGCCTATCCCATCAGCCAGCGTCCTGCTCTGCTTTCCCTCTATGGTGTGGAGACTGCATCAGAGGTGGATTAATGTCCCTTAGGCTAATACACAAACACACACACACACACACACATACAACCCCACCCAGCCCAAACTGAGGCTATTCTCAGTTTCCTGTTTAGAAGTCAACACACACAGGAGGCCTGCATGTTAGCACGCACGCACAAAAGGATAAGAAGTGTCCAGTGTGTGTATGTGTGTGTGCGTGTGTGCGCGCGCCCTTGATTCAGGGTGATCTAAAACCGGGGGACAATCTCACCTTCATCCCCCCCTCCCCACCCTCTCACTAAAGGATTGGGGTCATGGAAGGTCACAGAACTCCTCTCAGTAACTGAGCTCCCCAAAGATACACACACACACACACACACACACAGTAAACACAAGCACCTATGCACGCACGCACACACACACACACACACACACACACACACACACACACACACACACACACACACACATATCATCTGTTTAGCTCTAGCGCAAAGGAAACTTCACTACATGCATGGCTGAGGTTACTGCAGTTCAGCCTGGAGAAAAAGGGAAGGAGTGAGGCAATCAGACTTGACCTGCAGTAACCTATACCGTCACACACACACACACACACACACACAGAGAGAGAGAGAGAGAGAGAGAGAGAGAGAGAGAGAAAAGCCCCCAGCTGTGTGACATCCCCTCTTATCAGTGTTGGCTCAGAGGTAAAGAGTAAATCTTACTTATGGGCTCCACCAACATGACTCACTGCTCAGCTTCTGCTGTTTGTTTCTGGTGGAACTCGCTGCCTCTCCCTCTGTATGTGTGTGTGCAGCGCCACCTTAATACCACCTGAGGCCCCTGGGCTATATGTTTTTAAGGCTAGCCTACTGCACGAAAACAAGCGTTGAACTTTTACAACACTGGCTGTAGGCTAAATTAAAAGATAAGTTACACATACACATGACGTTTCAAGCTTTTCAAAAGTGCATGTGTTTGTCGTGTCGGGGGGGTTCCCCAGGAGGTTTTTTGAAATTCTGTCCACTTAACACACCATTTTAACACAGTTTGGGAGGGACAGAATACTTTTAGCCTACAGAACAAGCAGCTGGCTCATGTGACGTGAACATTGGCTACCTTATGCATTATCACTACGTACCCTACATGGAGACATATCTCACGTTAACAATGGAGAAAACATAACATACATGGACGGATTATGAACTTTCGGGCCCCTGGGCCCAGATGTATTAAGGGCCCCCCACTAAGTGTCTCATATGTGGGAGGGGGGTTTGGGAGTCCCCTCCCAGAAAAGATGTAATTTGTTTGATGTGATTTCTTGTATTCTGGTGCATTTTGGGGATAGCCAATACTAAATGCAATCAGATTCTTAGCCTACATCGTGATTTGTTGCTATTGAGGCAGTGAGTCCATGCAAAGGCTTGGGCTTCAGGGCCCCCTGACCCCTTGGGCCCCTGGGCCTGGGCCCGGTAGGCCCGTGCAGTAATCTATCCCTGATAACATAGGCTATTATTTGTACAAATGGGTTAGCACAAACTTAGATGCTGGTGAACGGAGATGCAGATCACTAATTCATTTCTTTGCGCAACAGCCCATGTTCTGCCTTCACTCCAGTGAGACAAGTGAAATACATGTTTTTAAAGCCGTTTCATTGCCAGGCTATTTGCTACGATATTTACCTGCTATGCCTTCTGTTTTCATGGACAGTTATAGTAATCCACGTCCTTCGTTTATCGTTGCTTCAATCCTACCCATGTTATCTCCAGAGTTTGTAAGTTTGTCAGTCAGTTTCAGCCTCTCCTCTAGCTCCTACATGCCCGTTGGGATTTATTAAGTTTTGTTACATTTTGTTACAATTTAAATAGATAGATAGATTGATAGATAGATACTTTATTGATCCCCAAGGGATTCTTAGAAGAGAAGACAAAGGGGGCCTCTGCAAGGATATCATTGTAGAGCAGTGTGATGTGCTCAATTATGTAGGCTAGCTCCAGAGTAGGCTATGACTGACGCTGCGAATACGGACACGACCGTTTATTATTATTGATAATCATAATTATTATTAGGAGGCCCCTCATTGGTCGAGGCCCCTGGGCTGAAGCCCAGGTAAGCCCCTGCATTAAGGCACCAGTGTGTGTGTGTGTGTGGGGGTTTGTGTGTGTTTGTGTACAGTATGTGTGCTGTTTTGCTGGAGGCTGTGTCTCTACTTCTGTGTATCTGTGTATGATCTGGGATTAAAGGGTGTGTGTGTATGTGTGTGTGTGTGTGATTCAGTCTGAGTGAATTGGCTGTTTCTGCAAGAACACACTGGCACATTTGGCTACAGCACTTGTGAACATGATTCAATCCATTCTTGGCAAAACACACAGCATTCTGCTCATAGTCCTGCACTATGACAATAGGAATCTATAATGTGTGTGTGTGTGTGTGTGTGTGTGTGTGTGTGTGTGTGTGTGTGTGTGTGTTTGGGGTGGGGGTGGGGGTGGGGGTGGGGGTGGGGGTGGGGGGGGGGAGAGTGAGAGAGAGAGAGAGAGAGGGAGATGTAGGGTAGATGTAGGGACTTATGGTCTTATGTTATTGTGTGTTATGTTGTATGTAACGATAGCTTTGGCAACACTGTTCCCATACAGTCATGCTAATAAAGCAATTTGAATTTGAGAGAGAGAGTTAGTGTAGAAGAGAGAGAGAGAGATAATTGTAGGGTAGATGTTTATATTTAGCTAATTAGTCATCATTTGAGTTATTCTTGGAATGTTTTGTCTGAACACATGCCCATTTTTGTCAAACCAATAACCCAGACTAGAGAAGCTGAGTAGAGAACGCGCACGAGAGAGAGAGAGAGAGAGAGAGAGAGAGAGAGAGGGACAGGAGAAACCGTGAGATTAAAATGGAAAGACAGAGAGGAGTAAAAAGATAAAGCAAGACTCAATGAGGGGCCGATCCAAGAATTAAAAAGACAGTCAAACATCAGAGGGGTCTATGAGAGAGACAGTGAGACAGACATGGAGAGAGACAGCAAGAGAGGGAGAGAGAGACAGCGAGAGACAGAGAGACTGAAATTACTAAGCTTTGTGTGTGCTGCACTCACACTCTTGTGTGCCGTGGGGCAGTGGAACAGTCCTAGGGGAATTTCTCTGAACCGCCCCTCCTGCTGGGGTAACTTGCGGTTACGGAGGATGTGTGTGTGTGTGTGTGTGTGTGCATGTGCGTGCCAGCCAGCCATCGCGGATGAGAAAAATGTGTTTCTGCTGCCACTGTGTTTAACCTCTCACCTCAGCCAGGCTGTGTGTGTGTACATGTGTGTGTGTGTGTGTGCTGCCTAAACCATGTGACATGGAAGAGCATCACTGTCAGAAGTAAAGAGTCAGCAGAACGACAGACTGACGAAGAGAAAGCAGAAGGACAAACAGAGAGAGGAGAGGAAGAGAGGAGAGGAGAGGAGGGAGGGAGGGGGGGTGAATGTCTTTGAGCTTCTTCCTAAATGCTTACTGCTTTTAATGGCCTCTGTACATTCTGCACTTTGCATAATTACAATAAAATTTAATCCAATTTAATCTAGAAGAGGGCTGAGGAGTGGTGTGTGTGTGTGTGTGTGTGTGTGTGTGTGTGTGTGTGTGTGTGTGTGTGTGTGTGTGTGTGTGTGTGTGTTTACATTTACTGCACTATCCCTGGAGGAGAGACTTTCACTCTGACTGTCTCTGACTTCACTAAAGCACCAAAAAGGCGAGACGAGGGCAGAACTGGAAAAGTAGTGTGTGTGTGTGTGTTGCCTTAAGACTAAGGTTGCCTTCACTCTTAGTCCGTTTAACTGGACCTTACCTGAGTGCGATTACTCCCCCCTAGCCCTGACACAGCTGGTCTCTGTTCACATTACATTTTTGTTTGCAGGCCTGGGTCCATGAATGTCATGAACACTAGCTTCTATTTACCAATATCGATTGGCAACGTCGTAAAAACAGCAATTTATTTCCTGGTTTTAGAACAGCATACATTTAGATAGCATTCGGACTGCACGGAGTTCTAACGAACCGTACCTCAGACCCCCGTTTTCTAGTGGACCCTGGTCTGGTAGACTGCATTCACATTAGCAAAAATCACCGATCCATCGGTCCAAACGAACTCGGGTCCTGACCAAACGGTCTAGTGTGACTACTGTGAATACTATAGTGCTAAGACTGCAGGAGGAGGAGGAGGAAAGATGGAGAGTTTAGACAAGGTAGTTTGGACAATCACACACACACACACACACACACACACACCCACACACACACACACACACACACACACACACCCACACACACACACACACACACACACACACACATAGCCAGGTCAGTCTGGATGATCACGCACACACAGATACACACACTCCCACACACGCCAGGCAGGCCTGTGTGGCTGATGAAAGACCCTCACTCTCACCATATTAAACACGGCTCCAGAGGTGATAACTAACCAGCTAATTCAATCAGCAACATACACTGATACACACACACACACACACACACACACACACACACACACACACACACACACACACACTCACACACTCACACACTCACTCACTCACTCACTCACTCTCACTCAGCTCTGTACCAGTGAGCTGATGACATGGTCAGGTTATGGCACACACACACACACACACGTCACGCAATTGCCTTTGGTGTATCTGATACGCTGTCAGCAGGGTTTAGCTCAAGGCTCCATTTTCCGTGTCTCTCTCTCTCTCTCTTTCTCTCTCTCTCTATTTCTCTCTCTCTGTCTCTCTCTCTCTCTCATTCTCATTCTCTATCTCTCTTGCTGTTATTTCCTTTCATAACTGATTTGTGCTGATTCGTGGGTATGCACGTGGCAAGTGTGCGTGTGTGTGTGTGTGTGTGTGTGTGTGTGTGTGTGTGTGTCTGCACATGTGTGTGTTTCAGTTGTAGTGATGAGTAGATCTGAGGCAGGAGCTGTCAGCAGAGTTACACACACACACACACACACACACACACACACACACACACACACACACACACACACACAGACAGAAAGAGAGAGACAGCACTAAGGGCCCATGGTATATTTCAACAGACACTGCTTCATGCGACACAGACTTTACTTGACATAATTCACATGACCTCTGAACACACATACAGGTAAAAAGTGAAAGCCTTGTGTATCTGCGTGTAGATTTGTGTGCTAGAGCTATGTGTGTGTGTGTGTGTGTGTGTGTGTGTGTGTGTGTGTGTGTGTGTGTGTGTGTGTGTGTGTGTGTGTGTGTGTGTGTGTCTCAGTGCATGCACATGGACAGAATGTTCTCTTGAGGATGTCCTCTGAGGGAGGAATTAAGTAGGAAGCCAAGGTGAGTGTGATGCAGCATCTCTTATCAGGCTCTCAGTGTGTGTGTGTGTGTCCGTGTCTGGCGCGCACGTGTGTGTGTGTGTGTGTGTGTGTGTGTGTGTGTGTCTGTGTGTGTGTGTGTGTGTGTGTGTGTGAAAGGAACTTGAGGTCAGTGTGTGTCTGTGTGATGCTGTGTCTCTTCCAGGTGCTTGTGTGTGTGTGTGTGTGTGTGTGTGTCTCTGTCTCTATCAGGCTCTTCAAGGTTTGTCTTCATCAGCAGTGTAAATAAGGTGAAGGACCGCTACTGCTGATCGCCTTTGCCCCTGTCAAAAAACTGTGTGTGTGTGTCAAGTCAGAAGTGAGTGTGTGTGTGTGTGTGTGTGAGAGATAGATGAAAAAATGTGTGTGTGTGTGTGCGTGTGTAAGTTTGGAAGGTCGAGAGGTTGGCATTGACTCAGGCCATTTGTGGCACTGGACGTTGCTTTTTTTCTGCTTGTGGAAAAATCCACTGGCGCAGCAGTTTGTGGGCGGACAGAGTGTGTGTGTCAAAGAGAAAGACATAGAATGTGTGTGTGTGTGTGTGTGTGTGTGTGAGATAGAGCAGTGGTACCCAGCTGCCCGTGCCTATGTCAGCTTTACGACGTGAGCCACGGGGGCCTCTAAAACAGCACTGCCAGGCACACACACACATACACAGACACACACACACAGTAGTGCCATGGCAATGGGTACGGCAACACCACACACACACACACACACACACACACACACACACACACACACACACAGCAATGCCAGGCCAATGGGTAGACTACACACAGGGAGACAGAAGTGCCAGGCAAACATGGGTACATCCACACACACACACACACACACACACACACACACACACACACACACACACACACACACACACAGAGGTAAGCTAGGCTACAAACAGAGGGGCATCAGTACCATGCTATGCCCAATCATGCTGCCAGTGTGAGATCTGTTTGCCCTGGCAGAGTAACCAGGCTGCACCAGTGGGCAACAGGAACATGGTCTAGTGTGTCAGTGTGTGTGTTCCAGTGGGCATCAGAGACATGGTGTGTGCGTGTGTGTGCGTGTGTGTGTGTGTGTGTGTGTGTGTGCGTGCGTGTGTTTGCGTGCGTGTGTGTGTGTGTGTGTTCTCTGGTCGTTCACCTGCGCTCTCCCCTGATCTAGTCTTTATTTCCTGAGAGGATCCCGCTGATGTGTTAACATAAGAGAGAGGCTGGACAGAAAGATCTGGAATGTTTCAGCATGATGGGGAAGAGGAGGACAGGCCAAAGCCCTTGGCAGGCACTCTAGTCTATGG
The DNA here is from genome assembly GCF_018492685.1 of Alosa sapidissima. NCBI lineage: Eukaryota > Metazoa > Chordata > Actinopteri > Clupeiformes > Clupeidae > Alosa > Alosa sapidissima. The sequence goes on from NC_055977.1 coordinate 28,558,425, forward strand.
TTCATAGTTGAATACCTAGTGGGCCAATTATGCAGTGAGGTTTGTTTAAAACTCTTGAGAGATAACCATTTAAGATGAGACGCTTGTTTTTGGTTCATGTGCGGTCGGGTAATGTTTGATGATGGAGTGTCATGGGATTTTATTATGTGTGTTTAGTGGATTAATGTGTGTGTGTGTGTGTTAGGATGTTTTGCATGATTGGCCTTCTTGTTGATCTTTTGGGCTTGGCCATTGTATCTCTGGTTTATTTGGTAGCATATGACTGTTGTTTAAACATGGTGTGGGGGGTGGGGGGGTGGGGGGGCGTTGGGCTTGGGTGTATATATTCATGCAGCTTGGTGTTGGCTGTGAGGTTGTTGTTGTTGTTGTTGTTGTCTGTAAAGGTGTTGCTCTGTCTGTGGTGTAGACAGCAGTGCAGTTCTGGGAGTGAGTCTCTGGAGCGACTTCAGGCCTCTGTGTGTGTGTGTGTGTGTGTGTGTGTGTGTGTGTGTGTGTGTGTGTGTGTGGGTCGTGATCACAATACACCTACAGAAATATACACACACACACACACACACACACACACACACACACACACACACACTCACAGGAACAGGGTGTTCATATGTTCACAGACCTGGCTCCCAAACTGTTTGCTCTGAAAACAGGATCTGAGCAATCACCGCTCGCCTTCGAAGGAATAGGAGGACACCAGCCATTTCACCTCTCAGAAGAACACCGCAGGACCTATTTACACAGAGTGCATGTGTGTGTGTGTGTGTGTGTGTGTGTATGTGTGTGTGCGAGTGTGCGTGTGTGTATGTATGTGTGTGCGCGCGTGTGTGTGCGCGCGTGTGTGTGTGCGCCTGTATGGAGAAGTTCTGGGGTTTTGCAGAAGTGGTTGACATGAAAGGATGTACACCAACTGAGAAGTTTCGATTTCATAGATTTCCCACCTCACTCACGCACTCTCTCACTCTCTCACACACTCACACACTCACTTACTCACGCACTCTCACTCTCTCACACACTCATACATTCGCTCACTTGCTCACTCACTCGTTCGCTCATCTGATAATTGATCCCCTGTCTCGTGTAATGCATATTTATCAATAGGCCTCCAGAATGACCAAGTGAAGGTTGACGAGGCTCATCTAATTAAAAATTATAGCACTTTACTCTTTCCGCTTTCTGCTGACAGCCTTCAGGGTTCTCCAAACAGTGTGTGTGTGTGTGTGTGTGTGTGTGCGCTGACTTGACTCTATTGGCTTGCTCTGCCCCTCACCTGCATTAGAGTGCATGTGGGTGTAGGGGCTCCCCTGAGTGCTGACCCATGGTTGGTTTGCACTTCTTGGTGAGAAGTATGGAGATATACCCTCATCGGTCTCTCTCTCTCTCACACACACACACACACACACACACACACACACACACACACACACACACACACACACACAGACACACACACACAGAGAGTCAACCCTAAACAAATGCACTCATACTCACACACACACACACACATTCTTTCTTCAGACTCATGCCTGTGTGTGTGTGTGTGTGTGTATGTGTGTGTGTCTGTGTGTTCAGGCTGTGCACACAGACATAAATTAATTAGGCCCGTCAGGAAGAGTTCTTTAGTCTCATGGAAGCCGTGTTAGTAATGCCCTTGTGGAGTCTGTGTTGTATAAATGATCAGTGTTATGCAACCTGATCCAATCTGTCTGCGCTTAGGGATTTCAAGTCTGTCTGTCTGTCTGTCTGTCTGTCTGTCTGTCTGTCTGATCTGATCAGAGGCACATTCAAATTTGCAAACATAGGTGAACGTTCACAAACATTTACAAATAATTGTCTGTTTGCTTTGAGTTTTCCGCGAACGTTTGTGAACACTCACAAACAGTTTGAGGAGGTAGTTCTCTGTGAACACATTGGGAGTTGGATGGAGATTTACCATTGAGATGGAATGTTAAACACACAATCCTTCAAATGGATCTGTTCATACAAACATGTTCACCATGAACGTTCGCCTCAGAACGCACCTCTGGACTGGACTGGCTGGACCCGGGCTGGGCTGGGCTGGGTGTGGTCATGTTGGGGAACGCTAAGTAAGATGGGGTGGATTGTGTCCAGACAATGAGCAC